>NW_025779538.1:0-65696 GCF_021130785.1 Homalodisca vitripennis | reverse complement strand
TGGGGGGATAAAGATTGTTCAAAATGGGGATATCCCTTTGACATGAGGTCGACAAAATAAAATGAGACCTATAGAAACCCGATAGAAAAAATATTGGGTAGCTTTCCCAATGCAGAGCTAAAAAGCAAATCTAGTAAAGTAAAATGGGTATCAGGAGCAAGGGGTTGAGGACATGGCGAACATCTCTATATATTTGCAAAACGCCATGGAAAGAAAATCGTAACCACAAAGCCTGCTCCGTGACAGAAAAAAACATCAAGGAAAAAAGCATGTTTGGTGGAACCAGGGCTGGAAACCTTGAGGAAAAAATTCGCAGAGCATATAATACATGCAAATCAGCAGGGAACTGGGATAATGGTACTCTCCGCTGCCCTAACAGAGTACAATAAAGAGTTGAGAAGAGCTAAGAGAAACTCGTGAAGAGAATTCTGTCAGAGTATTTGATAAGGTATCCTGACCTGTGCAAAACTCACAAAAAGTTCTAGCTCGAAGCCCCATAAATGTGGTGGGTACTATACTTAGGGGAAACAGGACTCACACCAAGGATCATGAGGAGACTTCTTCAGTATTTACTGAATACACACTTCCCAGGATCTTTTCAAACCAGTGAAACAGTTGTTAGTGAATGGC
Organism: Homalodisca vitripennis; assembly: GCF_021130785.1. Lineage (NCBI taxonomy): Eukaryota > Metazoa > Arthropoda > Insecta > Hemiptera > Cicadellidae > Homalodisca > Homalodisca vitripennis. The sequence goes on along the minus strand of NW_025779538.1, from coordinate 65,066 downwards.
GGCGAGAAGCCTAGATATAGCTCGACTAAGGAGGACTGAAACTCGTGCAAAGACTGTTTATCAACCTACTTAGGGATAAAAATCGGGCCCCTGGAGTCTTTTAAGCCTGTTTCAAATCACCAGGTACCGATGGCATTTATTTTTCCTGCTTTTAACACTGCATGAAAGTGGGGAACTTAGGGAAACCCCTACTTCTACGACTGTTTCGCACTAGTCTAGTGACAGGAGTCCAAACCTCATCCTGGAGGACACTCTAGGGTTATATTTAACCCGAAACCAGGTAAACCCTCTTATGAGGTTGCAAAGGCTTATAGACCAATAAGCCTAACATCCTTCTTCGTCAAGGACCATGGAGAAGGTTCAGGATAGTCATTTAAGGGACACAGTCCTCATCAAACCGTCCTCTTACATACCAGAATCAACATGCCTATCAGATAAGGTAAATCTTGTGAAAAACAGCAATACAATATCTGTTTGGCAAGATTGAGCAAGCTATCGAACGAAAAGGAAATAGCTTTAGCAGTATTTCCTGGATATAGAAGGAGCTTTTTGATAATACGATTACACACACCATAGTGTCTAAGCTTACATCTAGAGGTATGGAGAAAACTGTTGTTAGATGGATATATAACATGCTTACATCAGAAGAGCACAGACCATCTCTGTGCGGAGTCACAAGAGAGGTCAAAGCGCAAGCGAGGATGTCCACAAGGAGGTGTATTATCACCAAGCCTTTGGAACATACGCTATTGTTGATGACGTTACTCTAACCTCTGAATGGAACAGGGTATGTATGCTCAAAGCTATGCAGATGATGTTGTCATACTCATAAGAGGCAAGCATATGGTTACGTGTCTGGAAATTGATGCAGAGAAGCACTGGCCATTTTGGAGCGATAGTGTGACGAAGAAGACCATGCAGTGAATGCACGAAGACCGTCATGATACCATTTACAAGTAGGAGGAAACTGGAAATCACAGCCCAGTCCGTATGTGGGGCCAGTTACAGATAAGCATGGAAGTTTCAAATATTCTAGGAGTCAAACTAGATGATAACACGTCACTTGGAATAGTCATTCTGGAAACATACTCAGCCGATATCAGGAAACTATATTGATTGAATGGTGCGACGTGAGGTAGGAATGCACATGGGGACTAGTCATGTCACATTGGCTGTACACCAGAGTCCATCAGACAACTGATGGGTGTATGGCTCAGTGGGTATGGTGGCCAAAATTCCAACAGGTGAACAGCCGCAAAAAACCTGTCAAAGGTACAGCGGGTTGGCATGCTTGGGGACAATGGCGCCATGAGGGAACACCAAACCGCTGCTATGGAAGTAGTGGCTAAACCTCCCACCCCTAGACAACTTCGTCATAGAGGAGGCTAGGATGGCTGCCTTACAGACTGAATTGCAATGGGAACTGGCATCATCACCATGCTTAGTAAGGCACTCCCAAGAATCGTTGACATTCTCAAACTGGATATTCTAGAAAATGATGTTCTGACAGAAAGGGCAAAGGTTTACGGACTGAGGAAAAAACCCATTTCAATGTCAACAATGTTGAACGGAAGGAAAATGGTCAAAAAGGTGAGCCTGACTACAATGAAGAAGGGCTCTAACCTGGGTGACACATACGACGGGTCAAAGACTCTGAAGGGGTACTGGGGCAGGGGTCGGGAAGCCGAACCAAGGTTTAACTTAAGCTTTAGCCTAGGTAAACTGGCAACTGTCTTTCAGGCTGAGAGTACAAGCACTTGCAGAATGTGCAAGATTTAATGAGGAAAAGGGGGCTACAAATGCAAAACCATCCTACATAACCGTACAGCAGGGCTTGCTGTGCAGCCCCTTGGCTAACCATGACTGATAATTCTAAGACAGTCTGGGAATGCCAAAAAGGTCATGAAAATTGCTGCGAAAACCCAATAAAGTTTATTCCTAACTTGGGTGGCCTGGACATAGAGGAATCACAAGTAATGAAGGGGCAGACAGTTGCGTAATTGGGAGCCAACTGTCCTCTTACCGGTCCTAAAAACCCAACGTGTGGGTCTCATATAACTTAGCACGTAGATCAGTTTACCAAGTGGATGAGGTTAACAAACACCTAACAAATTGGAGAAATACTGAGGGGGAATGTACAAGCAAAGCGTATGCTCTAGGGACCTTCAAGGAAATTATTTGCAGCAATTGCCCTTAAATAGTAGAACGGAGATCCGAAAGGTGAACTGGTTTATTTACAGGTTCATGTGGATAATTCCGAAGTCACCTGAATACAGAATATATTTTCCAGTCCAGGAATCACTTGCAGGGAAATGTGGCGATGCTGACGAAACATATATTTGAATGATCTCGGCCATTACAGAGCAAACGCTCAGATCCTTAGTGGTCCCTTATGCATAACGGAAACGAGGAGGGTTGGATCAGGGAAAGCATTGTTCAGAAGATCTCATGGTTTTTCCTAAAGGGGCCTGGGATTTGATACAATTTAACAACGTGGGCAGAGGGTGCAAACAAGTAAGCTGGCATGGACTGAGAGGGCAACTACCAGGCCTAGGAAACCTGGCCCTCTGTTTAAAAAAAACCACGTACGTCCTGTGGGTTAAATCATCCGTATGTAAAAGGGAACATTGATGCGTTGTACAATCTACCAAAACTGCATTAATATTTTAAATCTTGAGTCACATCAAGTATTGTTTCAAGACTAAATATTACAATAAACATAGTTCATCAAACCAAACTTTCAACAATAAAAGAAGGTAGTATTATTCTATGCTAGATGTCGCGTAATGACCTTCGCTGAAAAATTGTATGGGGAAAGTCTAATCTACATGTGTTACTTTTATCCTTAAGGTAAGAAAATTTTCGAGTGATTTTTATCAGTTTTTTGTAAATATATTCATACTGTCCATTTTTCTTGTTCTATACTGGTTAATTAATAAAGCCCATGTAAAAATATTTAACAAAATGTAAGCCAAATCCCATCGATCTGACGTGCACCATTATAAAATTCAGTGTGCTTATTTAGAAAATAAATCTCATGCAAATTTTTCAAGACTTTGGGTAAAGTTACTGTGCAAAAATACAGGAAGAAATAAATTAAATTTTCCATCCCTGATGAATGATTATGTTCGCTAACGCTCAACCAATAAGATTTTAACAATTTTTAAATACTTATCACACAAGTGTGTTGTAAAATGACTTCAAAGCTGTTAAACTACAGCTTGTGAAAATAGCGAAATCTTGATTGGTAATCCAGGCAACGGAAAGGCAGTTGACGGCGACTGGCACGCGCGCGACGTTGCCACATACCAACGTTAACGTGCCGCCCGCCGCTTTTTTTGTTAAAGTAGGAAACCAAGTTTTTTGGCAAACGTCCGCTTCGCGTCTTTGTTGGCTGCTTCATGGTTCCCGCTTTAAAATAGGTTCCTCCCCAAACTTCACACTTTTGGTGTGATGGAAACACAAGAAAAGCTATAAGATAGGGACGCTGCGATAGTGAGGGAGATTTGCGCCATTTGGGCCATTCCTGGCCAAGTGGTAATAGATATCCCCAGAGTGTTCGGTGTTCTGTGTATGTTTACTGCTAAAAATTTTAATTGCTAGTGCTAACACAGTACAATAGTCGGGCAAAAGGCCTATTACCTACTACTGAGTAAGGGGCTATATATATAACAAATTTATTCAAGGTTGACCGTAAAAAACTTGTGAAAGGATTTATAATTGTGCCTCAAGGTACAACGCAACACATGTAATTTTAATATTACCAAAATCCTCCTTTGCACAGTGAATGTGAGGTGGACTGTGAAACGGTAACAGTAACAACAGAATAGGGCCCTCCACCTTCTTAGAAATTTAAACAATACTCGAAGTTTTGGTGATTTTAATGTAAAAGTTTGTCACACTTAAAACCAAAATTCCCTACACAGTATTCTAGTACTCTTCAAAGTGAAACCCGTATTGCGTGGACTGGTTTTTCTCGAATGGAGTTGCGCATAAACTTTCTCACTTTAAACTAATTTCCTGCAGATTAAGAAAACACCACTGGTTTATTATCTGGAAATTGGTCTTTTTATCATAACAACTCCTGAACTCATACTAATATGGACTAGTTTACAAGAAACTGACGCCTAAAAACTATACCTTTACTCAGTTTATTTCTCCAGCGGCAAAGTGATAATTATTTCTATTGTTATTATTTCGATAGTATCCAATGCGGTATCCTTTCTAATCCCTATCCTCTTGCGTACCGTGCAGGAATCCCATCGAATGAAATCATTTTTTACACTCGTGCTGCTCTGATTCTCTATTACATGTGTAAAGGTATATCTAGTGGAAGGTCGTTCTTTTTCTGCCTTATATACTGTACTGTCCTCCGTCTACATATATATTATTAAACTCTCTAACATGGATGTCATTATGTAAATGTCCAACATAATAACATATTTAACTATCCTCTTGGCCCTTGTACATCAATTTTATCCCTAATCCTAAGTTTCTATAATTCTCAAGTCCTGTATCCAGCCACATTTAACCCATCTTTATATTTAAAATCCCATACCGTTGGCATTTTAACCTTCTTCCACATTCTACTATCCTAACATGAAATAATAATAATAGATTTCATCTACCCCTGTTCTAAATTTAAAACTAAAATGTAAAATAAAACTTTTCTATCGTTCACTAGCTTGTTTATTTCCCCAGAATATCTAGATTTTTTAAATGGTATTTTGTTAAAATACAGAATAATTATTCACTTCCCCCTATTACGTACACAGCAAAGTCAACTGATTTCGGATGGAATAAAATTTTAGAAAACATAGGATTATTATTGTTTGGTCAATTTAAACAAGTAACCCTTTTATAAAATAGTTTATAACTAAACAGATTTAGTGTTATGTATGAATAAACAAAACATTCTAGTTTAATTGCATTATTTTATATTATCTGGATTTTTAATATTGAAAAAAATACTTGTCCAAAAATAAATGTTTGAATTAATTTTTACAGTCTAAAAACAGTTTCCATCCACTATTTGGCAAGAGAAATATTGGGTAACTTTAATCGTTTGATATTAAACCTTAATCACGGGTTGTTATTGTTTACCTGTATACAAAAATGTAATAAAAACTAAGCTCTAAGGCTAAGATAATTTGTTTGATATTGCAGCAAGGCGTTGAAGGCAAAAGTGGAATAACATCAATGAGGTGGAAGTAATATTTGTGTAATAACTTACCATATCTTTCGACTATTTTTAGGCTACAAAAAAGAGGCAACTGCATCGGAAATATACTATTATTAATAAAAACGATATTGAGGTTAAAATGATTCAATCAGTACTTGGAAATTTAATTAGTGATTCACCCACTAATATTCTTGTCCTCTCTATAAAACTATGATAAACGTTTTTCAAAAACTTACTTTAAAAACTTTATTTTCCAGTTAATTCTGTAGAGTGGCTGTGTTATGGGCATTTATTACTGCTGACATTACTCATATGGAGAAGTTGAAGCCAATTAATTAGGAAATAGGAGTCATTGTAACCGTCTAAAGAGTGTCTTCTACCAAAAATTGGTAAATACTACCACTTTATATGTACGTCTTGCCTCTTTCAACATCTATATCACATTTTGGATTAAAAATTCGCTTAAAAGAGAAGGTTTTATCTCTTCAACCAATCAATTGATTTCAGAGTAGTAACATTTCCAACACAATGTATCCAAATGTTATAAAGACAAAAGAAGAGGTAAAGAGAAGAAAGAGAAAGTAAGCGATTTGCGATAGGGAAGCGAACTTTATATTATCATACCACCATCCTGCCTTCCAATATTTTCAAATAGTTTTTCAGAAAAACTCAGACTGTTAAAGCGAGAAAGTACTTGTAATATGATAGATTATTTTGCAGAATGAAATAGTCCTATGCCATAAAGGTGTTCTCACATATTCCTGCGCAATTTTTCTTAAATTTAGATAAAAAAATATTTATAATTTTTCATATGCCAAGTAAAATATCAGTTGTACATAAACAGTTTTGAGGAGAAGTTGTTCTTAATCGCAACACTTAAATCACCGCATTGAACGTTCGTTGGCTCTGTCACGGGAATAAATTACCTTTTAACTTGTTTTCCGTCAGCAGCGATACTTGAAGATTAGAACCGATAGTAAATAATTAGGTAAATAACTTTGTAAAAATAAAATGAGAAGTAAATAATTAGGATTTAAAATGCCGCAACATATCTACAAATCAATTTGAGTGCATAAAAAATTTAGATATATGATAATTGAAATTAGTTTAAAACAGATGGACTTTATTTAACGACTGAAAAACTATATTTTATTAAATTACAAGAATGAAACCTTATAAAAAATGTAGTATAATTGTCATTGTTGTTTCATTGCTGTAATCAGGACGGACAGGGAAGGATGTATTGACAAAGAACCTTTACTTGGCGAGGAATTTGCGATGTGGAATAATTTGAAGATGACCTTCAGGAAACCTGCTGTGTGGGGATGGACAGGGAAGAGTGAATAGACAATGAACTTTTACTTGGCGAGTAGACTAGGGTGGATTACTTTATAGATGACTGTCAAAATCCTACTGTGTGACAGAAAAGGTTATAGAACAACGAAAGTTTACTTAGAAAGCAAATTGTCGAGTCTTCAATGATACCCCTGAGAATATCAGGTGTAAACTACTCATGACATTCACCACATTTATTTTATTTTTAATAGACCTGCCATTGTAATTCCATGGGCTGATAAATCAGCTGCGACTGGCAATGACATAAAAAACTACGTGATTGATTCAGATTTTTTCGACACTCCTCCTTCACAAGAGTATAATATAACCGTAGCCTAAATTCATACGTCTGTTGAGCACACGTAAGCTGGGCATCCTTTAATTAAATAAGTAGACTTATTAATTACAGCAACAATTTTTTTAAATTTTGAAGGTTAGCATGTTCCAGATACATTCAGATTAGATAAAAAAATACAATGCAGCTTTGTCCACTAAGTACAATGTGATTGTAATAGTTACACAAGAAATTAACTTATTAAATGCTATAAATTGATGCACGGAAAACGTTGGATACAAAATTTGCGTATTACATGCAGTGCATTAATTATGTTTTATCATGGAAGTTTATTTTTTAAATACTATTGCTTGTTCCTGGCAATTTTGTTCCATTTTTCGCTCATATTTACTAACTGCCACTAATTGCAAATCATAACAAAAAATTTTTTTGTATTTTTTTTGGTCTTAACTGCTGATATTTATTTTTTTCGTAAGAAGATTCCTCTATTCTGTATAAAATATCCTTTCTCGTTTTGCCCACAGACACTGACAGAATGTGTTATGTAATCGTAACACTTTATGAAAAAAGTTACGTAATGAAGCTATTGTTTTATTGTTGTGAAATATCGGTTCAACGCATCGAGTTATGTAAATAAAATATGTTTCTATTTTATAAGTTTAAAAATTAATTTCTTAAAAGCTCGAACTAGTATTTTTAAGGGGTCTCTTTCTTATTTTTCCAAACAATTTTCAAGTGAAAATAAATATCAGGAATATTATATATTATTCGTTAATATTTCTATTACCTAGTTCAACAATTATTTACATTTGTTTAGTTAAAATTACATTTACTAAAAATGAAAGATTAATTTTATATTTTTTGTTACTTCATTAAAAAATTACATATATATAAACGGCATGACATTTTAGTGGCAAAATATTTATCATAAGCGGTTAGTTTGTGTTTCAGTAGCCCACTTGTCACAAGGTTGTAGTGAAAGGTTTTTTCTACATGGTTAGGTTCTTGCTGCAAGTAACTTCTCGACTTTCTCTTTGTGAATATTAATCTCAAATGAACTAATAACCACGCATTATTCTTTCCTAATGTGGGGTTTTTTAATTATCTTTGCTTTTCGGTGATTCTGGTTTTAAAAAGTATCTCTCCTAATATATTGTTAGATTTTTTCTTTGGGAAACTCACTTTAAGACTGTTAATTCTAATGTCCTTTGTGATATCATATATTTTGAGGCTATTGAAATACCTGTATAAAGTTTTGCTATAACTTTCTTGAAAACGTCAAGTTGTATGATTTAGTAGGCTACTTTGCACTATCCAGAGCTAAGTTTTTTTTCAGTCTTTCCTCAAAGATTTTCCTCCGATGTTACAATGTTTAAACAGTCATGTAGTAAAGATATATACGATATACAGAGCAATTCTATCCGACGTGAATATTATTCTAAATGCACTTTTCAGTTCTAACTAAACGCTAAAATGTATATTTAAAAATTTTTTGTAAACGATACAAAAATAAATTTATTACACGTATTTAGGTTTACTGTGTTTATTATTATTATTCACGTAGTTCTCTACTTATTAAAAGACACAAAATTAATAATGATAACAATTTCAGAGTTTAAAATAGTGACATCAATGTTCTTTTATTATAAGATACATGTATAATTTTTAATCCAATGGTTAATAGTAATCGAAAGCATACTGTTTTTATTTAGTTAAAAAGAAAAGAAGTTTCCATAACATATTAGATCAATAAAATTTAGTTTCTAATAGAATATTCCACGCTTCCATCAACCAGTATCTCTACACAGTTTGAATCTCCAAAGTACCGTCTCGTCAGTTTATTTTCTAATATTTTAACAAGCTACATTTTCATTGCTTAAGATACAGATATTCCCAGTAGGATCTTGATCGGTTATTCAAGGCAAGGCGATCAACGCTAGAAGCCTTTGTGTGTGGAAAGTTTCTCCTTTAAATATTGAAGGGTGAATTCCCCCTCAGATTCCCAGCGCACTAAAGATTAACGCTAACTGTGTCCTGCTTTAAGCCAACTCGTGTAACATAGAAAAGTAAGTTGTAAAATTACTTCATTGACTGTACTTAACGGCTTCTTGAAGATTTAATTGACAACGTTATAACTGTTTTGTATTTATAAATTAAGTCAGAAAATAGCACAAAGCTGCTGTACAGGCAGGAATGGCTAAAGTAGAGAGAATCCTGGGTGAGATATTTAAAAGCAGTGATTCAATGAAATTCAATATTTTTAAATTCCCTAAATTATACCAACAAAATTGTACAACCTTATGGTTTTTAGCTTCTAAAACTCTCCACATCGCACATTAATTATTTTATTAAAATAACAGAATATAGCAAATGAGTGGTTTTCCCTTTAATCTTCTCTCATCTATCAGTCTCTACTTAACGTGGGGTGTGTTCCAGGAACTCGAGCACTGAGTGACATAATTATTGTTATTTATTCATAATTTTCTTTAGTCTACTTGATTTTACATCATATTATAAAAAGGAAAGAAAAAAGAAGAATTTATTTAGTAAGTTTTAATTTTAATGATATAATTTTAATACTACACTTTGTTTTCAACGAAAATAACGATATATCTATTGTACGTATGATAAAACAGAGCAAACGGCCTACAAACAGCGATATTTTAAATTGTGAAACCTCAACTTAATGGAACAGTGCAGCATTCTGGAATCTGTACTTTTGTCTATGTATAGTTTTTTGATAGAGGAAAAAAGGTCAAATCAACGATAGCACAATATACACCGACAGGATTAAATTGCAATAAGCATTAATATTCACATTTTGACAAATTGTTTTGATCTTGGTAAAAGGCAAACTCAACATTAACGTTGTAATTATAATAGAAGTGCTCATACACATGCAAACTCGACATGTACGAACTTGCGTGCGAAGCCATGGTTAACTGCCAGTAAGTAATATTGCCTCATGAGTAGTGAATATATCTTGAAAATCAAATGGAAGAAGATCATACTTATACAAACGCATCAGCTTACTTATGCTTATGTCCATACTCAGGTATGGGCTATGATCAAAAGCTTGCAAGCGATGCATGTGTTGGTGAGTTTGGGGATGAAGCTAGAGCAGGCTGCTGAAACTTTCACCCATAAGCTTTATAATTATTCGTTTTTTAAAAAACCACACATTGACTTAGATATTTTTTTATTTATGAAAAAGTTTAATTTCCTGAAGGAAGACATACTATTATGGTGTAATATTTTTCAAATTGCATTTAGGTGAGCATGTAATATTTACTTGAATAACTGAACTAAAGTATATGAAATAAATTATACATGAGTAAAAGCCAAGCCTTACTCATTTTTGAGCCTACAACCTCATGTACACAGTGTAAATTATTTACTCAGACATACCTCAGTGGTATATTATATATACCCGAAGTTCTTAGTGATAAAAACTTTCCATCTTCAGGGAGATTTCCTTAATAACTATGAATATAGAGTAAAAAACATATTTAGCCAAACAAAAAGTAATTGTACTGCATTAGATAAACTTGTGCTCATAAATTTTTTGTTCTATATGAGTTTGTTATAGTGTTTTTTTTTTGTAAGGGAACTTTTTTCATTTATTACATAGATACGAGTAGAATTATAAAAATATTTATGATATTATTAATTGTTAAAAAAATATCAAATATTGGTGATGTTACTTTTTACGTTGAACAACGAGTAACTAATGGTGTAAAACTTAAGGGAACGGGTTTGGTAGTTTTTCATGGTGATATACAATGCAATAATATGCTACCTTATCTCTATTTCGTGACGTTTACTACGTAATAACTTTACAGTTCAGTGAATTCAATGCCGAATCTTTACTTAGAGGAAAATATTTTTAAAACCACGCTTTCATCGTCAAAAAATATCCAAAAACCTTCATTTTAATGTTTTTAGTGATAATAAGGAATTGAAAAAAGTATTAAAAGGTTAGGTTTAGTTTGATTTAAAGTGGTGAATTTGCTTTAAGAAATTCCACGTGCGTATAGCAGGCGATGAAAATTACGTAATAAATAAAAAAAAAACTTATTGTTAATTCTTAGCTACATTTGAATGTAACGCAATTTATGTGTTTTTATGTTTAAATGTATTATAAATAAGATAAGAATAATATATAACAAAATAATCCGCAAAGAAAGGTTTATGGGTAAAAAAATAGAGGGATTATAAAAAATATATCGTCTCTGAATTTCATGACAGTCCGATACATAATATTAACTGGCCAAGTTAGATTTAACACTAAGAAGGTACTATTCTCCCGTTATGATTTATAGGTACACTTAATATTTCATTCTTATTTGTTAGGTTTGCATGACCGATGCTCCGACAATTTAAGTTTCTATGTTCAAATAATTTTAAATTTCTAAAATTTGTTGTCACAGTTATAATCTTTTTGAATTTCACTCTCATTGTGGAAACCCCCTATTTTTAGTCAATATATGTTAACCTCTAAATGGATTATGGACGTCTACATAAAGGTGTGTTAAGGTAGCGGAGTTATTTGTGATTGTTTAGAGTTCAACCAATTAATAACCAATTAACTTAGCAGCTAGTTAGAGTATATATTAGTCACTATGTTTTTCTCAATGTAGCCTTAACCAGAACTAAATTGATTCTTAAATCCAGAAATATACAGTGAAGTCGCGTTTTTTTTTTAATCTCAGACAATTATTATTCAGTTTTCAAGTTGGAAAAATATTGTTTAGATCCTTTCTTCAAATTTAAGAGTATTGAGCATAGAACTTTTGGAAGGATAATAGGATTTAAGATATTTCTGGTGTTTACTTTCTACTGTGAGTATTTAAAGTTATTTTCGTGTATGATACAATATTTTCTTTCTTTTTTTGTAGCAGTCCATTGTAACACGTTTAAGGTTTTAAGTATACGTTTATTTATTAAGTGTTTCACGTCTGAGGAAGAGGGTACATTTCAATCTTCGAAATAGGTGTTTATACAATTTGTTACATGTAACAATACGAATGTCCGAAATCTTACTACTGATGCATATTCAACATTTTAACATACCGCTTAACTTATAAGTTTTTTCGTAAATATAAGGAACACAGGTTAGTTTTTATAGTTCTCTATTTTGGTTTGAATGTAGGAACGGGACTTTCTTGATAGCTCTTTTCAATTATTGTTTTTAAACAAAAGCATTTTTGTTTGCGTAATATTTTAAACATTTTCCAGCAATGTCTTCTGTGATTTTATGTTAACTGCAACTTTATTATCGTTAACCTATGATATACATAGCACAAATAATTAAAGTATTTAACACCCCGCACATTTGGATGATTATTCTGTGGCTGATCGCCTATATAACAAATGTGCGATATTTACGCCTGATTTCCTAGTTTAAATCATGTCTCATAATAGTAAATGCTTAGTGTTTTTCAACTTCCATGACAAACATAAACTTTATATGAATTTTACAAAATATATGTTGTTGTGTTCATCTAAGCCATGCCACGTATAAGCTACTCGTTCATCTATGGCAGGTGCGTCCCAACTGCCTATACTTCATTTAAGTACAAAATTCATAATTTCTGCTAATAAACCGTAGTAGGTCGTTTTACTGAGGAAATAACTATTATTAAACTAGCAGAAAAAAATGTAAAGCTTTAAGGCCAACTTTCTAATACATGTAAAACCAACATATAATTCTAATAATATTACTCTTTAAGCCATAAAGACGCAATGGAACATGTATTAAAATTTCTTTAGTTATAGTAAAAAATATTCCATAACACAGAGAATGGAGTTTTAAGCCACTTTCAAAGGGCTAAATAAGTATAAATCTAAAGCTATTTATTGAGGAAGTTTGTTATTACTTAATCAAGGCTTTTCAGTACATTTTTTAAGAATTTTTAATTAATGGTACAACAATGTATAGATTGTAATTTTAAAATTTGCAAATTGGGTAATAAGATTGGAATCTTTTTGAAAATATGATCTTGCTGTTTCCTCCAATGTTTACAAGTATTATGAAATTTAAAAACAGACCTTTGCAAAGATTTTTTTATTTTATTGTAATATAACAAGATTGTTCATGTATTTTTTTTTTCGTTTAAAGTAATTGATTAATAAAACTCATTACACAATATCACAAATTAAAATAATATACAAATAAAATATTTTTGTCAAACCATCACGATGTTTCAATGCTCTGTGTGTACAATTTCATAGGTTTTAATCTAGGAGACAATAAAAATCTTGTTAATCTATTTAGCTCCAAGAGATAAATATTTAGGGCCAGTGAACTAAATTTGGTGGTTGGTTGGATAACAGTATCATTATTTCAATTCGGCCTTTGAGTACAGGGTGGCTTGGGACGAAATGAAAGTGAGTGTGGGAGGAAGGAGTGTGAGAGGGGGGAGAAAGGGAGAGAGAGAGTCAGTCCTCATTTTATCCTTTGTTCCTGTCTACCTAACTTATATTTACTGGATATCCGTTTACCTGTTTTAATGGGTGATATGAATTACATTTTCTAACATATTTCATTTTATCTACATACATTTAAATCACTTTTATTAAATAACGCACAATAGCGTATACGATCCGAGTGTTGGTGGTTATGAATCACAGAGCACTACGGATTGAAAGTTATGCCTATTTAATATTTAGAAACTAAATTTGCTCGAGACCACATATTGCTAAAGCGTTCAATAACCTCACCCCGCAGGTTTACACAAAGACTTCTATGTCTAATACGCGTACAGTGACATTTTTTACCGAAGTTTCTTTTCCTTACACTAAATGCACCGAAATTGACATGGTAACATCTACAATTCTAAAGTCAGAGTGCTGGGCTATAAATTGCGATAAACAGCCTTGAGACAAGTGTAAAATGTAATTTTGAGTAAACTATCGAATAAAAAATACAATAAATACAAAATTTAATCCCAAAATTATATCAATCAATGCCTTATTAAAATCTCTTATAAACAATACATATCATTTCTCTAAAAATACTTAAAACCAAATAAAAAAATATATTTTGTATGATAAATAATTATTCCAAACCTAGTCATTATATAATTCAAATAGTTTCCTAAAAGTGTCAACAATAATAAAATGTTGAATAATTACATATATTTGTATGGAAAATCCCTGATATTTATAGGCAAAATAATTTTGCATTGCGTTACTTGGGCTTTTACTGTGCCCTTTATAATTATTGACGTTTCCACTAGTAAAATATTTGGATGGGATCACATCATTACAAATACTATATTTTTATATCCCGTAAAAAACCAATTTACAAAAACGTGAATACATTAAGAATAAATAATACGTTACAATAACAAACAAATTCCACAAATTCTTCCCAGGTCTTAATCGTGGTTTAGATGATTATATTTATGGATCGAAACTCTGACACTTGACTGGCAAGGGGAATTCGTTATGTTGAATAGACATCTTGTTCTGACTGTGAGTTGATAATAATAATAGCTTCACTGCTGTAGACAATTACAATATTGTATGACATGCGTCATATCGATAAAAATATATAGGGATATAAGTAAAAGTAACAAAACAATACACATATCATCCAAGTACCTTTAAAAATATAAAATTATATTGTTTAATACTTAAAATTGTAAACAAAGAATGCAAAAAGTGTTGCAAGGTAAAAATTTAAAGTGCTACAAATAATACTTGTAAGTAGTAGTATACTTTGGCCGTTGCTGGGACAAAGCACCCGAGACCGGTTCTGGGACAAACCGTGTGAGACCGAATCTGGGACAGAAAATTGTTAGAGAGCGACTAAGAGTGTGAGTACGGGTAGTCAGAACCGCGCCGCGCGAATCACCACGCATGTCATCGCTGTCCCGCCACCGACACCACGCGTTTTTATTTACCACAATTTTTGAGTATGTATGTGTTTGTGATTTAATGATCAGATCTAAATAGACGATGTTGTTTACATGGTTGTTCTGGAGCAGTTGGTTGTTTTGGTCTACAAGTGTGATTGTGATCTGTTGAATCTTTCGTAAACCGCTCCGAAGAGGTATGTAGTGTTTTTCTTGAGGTGATTGAGATATTTTGTAGCCGTGTGGTACATTAGGGGAAAAGGAGTAGAGGATTGCTGTCTCCAAATGTTTATGAGAGTGAACATCATGATTGACAAGACTGTTGTTGACAATATTGCAGTGTATCTCGATGACATCAACGGCTCTGAGATTCGGTGGATTCGATGCAATTACATTTTCATTTGAGTTGAAGTAAGACGATTCTTTTTGTAAAGTTTGTTGCATCAGATTTTTCAACACCTAAGAGATCACTAACGGTTTTATCCAAGTAGAATTTAATTGGAGAATTAATTGATATTTTGTCACCATCTTTAAAGATCTTGAAATCGTTAGAATTTATACTAAGATTCAACGATTTTAATGTAATCTCTGAAACTCTCTGAAAGTTTTTCAATGGTCCAGTAACCGCATTGAAGTATCAGTGGTTTCGGAATGAAATGTATTTTCCAAGTCCCAAAAATAGACTTTTGCATGTTGCAACAAGTTGTATATGTTGTTCTCAGAGTAAAATCCAACAAGAGCCATATAATACTCTACGTTTGGATCCAAGTGGATGGGGTGTTCTAGATGGAGAGTCAGTACAGACTCAGTTCCAGTTAGTTTGAGTAATGGCATGGTTGCAGTTTTTTATATACTTATAATTCTATACAAGTTTTAGATGAAGTTACTACCATCATGGAAGTCTTCAAAACCTCTTTCCATATATTTTTTATTTCGTTGTTGAATTTTTTCTGCATGATGTATATCTTGCCTTCTAATTCACTCAATTGAACTTTGACAACCACATCATATGGCTCCACTGCTTTGCTCACTTGACCAATTCTCTGGTGGTTTTTCAATAGGAAGCTGCCCCATATCTTTTCACCATTTACGGTACTAGTGGGGACAATCTCGATCGCATTTATTATTTTTTTTCCGATTTTACCAAATGCGATTCCAATAATTTCTTGACTTCGGATAAATCTTGTGAGAGTTTTGATACATCACTTGCAAGCTCAATTATCTCGTCAGGAGAAGGGTCTGAATTGGGTTGAGTTGGTATTGATCCAATTTCAATTTCGTCTCCAAATCTGTTGAAAATAAAACCACTGTTTCCATGCATTTTTATTGTTTCTTATACTACGAAGAATATGTTCCCAGTCCTCACCAGCTGAATCTCGTCGTAGAACCTCCAGGCACAGATGTCCACAGATAGGAGGATCGTCAAACCCCTGAATACGCTCTGAGTTATAAACCAACCCTTTTGGCCCCAAGTACCTGACTACTTCTATTGGAGGATTGACATCGCCATATGAATCAAAATAGAATTTCTTTTCACCACGTTTCACATAACACGTCCAGTGAGTACCACCAGATGAAAGGTCACCAAGATTTACAATACCACGTTCGATATTTGTAGGTTTGTCTGGAAGTAACTGTCGCATGAAAACACCTCTAAACTCATTAATGTTTAATATACCTGCTAATTTTTCTATTTCACCAAGAGACAGCGGGAAGATCTCTTTTTTTATTCACAGACAACAATGCATCAAGCTTCCGACCTATACGTCGTTTCAACCCTCTACCCGTAGGATCTTTTTCAATAATGGTGTCTAACTCCTCATCGACTAAACTCTTTAACCAAGGTATAAATTTTTCTCTCAGTAAAGGAGCCACCTTTTCGTCTTATTAATGGAGAGATGAAACGTTTTCCTCCAGGAACTGACGAATCCACCATTTCCATAATTTCCTTCAAAAACCCTCCTTGTTTATTAGATACGAGTTGGTTGTAACTTAGAAGCAATTGTAAACCTTTTTTGTTCTTAACGGCTCTAGAAACGGCTTTGTGTTGCTCTCCAGAAAGAAGTATACGATCACTTCCGTGAGACAGCTGTTCATTAGATAATCTGATTACTGTAGGTTTCCGTCTTTTGTACGCTGTACGAAGTTTACGTTTTTGAGCTTCGGATAGCCGAACTGTATAATTATGCTGACTTTCCATTCTATACGCTTTCTTATATACAAAACACTTACATGAAAACAATAATTGCCGCCTACTAATGAAATAAAAACATTTTTATTTTACTTTTTTTGTTTTTTGTTGTTTTTTTTATTTTGTTTTTACAGGAATTTGATTATGTTTCGAGTAATGTCAT
This sequence comes from Homalodisca vitripennis, assembly GCF_021130785.1. NCBI lineage: Eukaryota > Metazoa > Arthropoda > Insecta > Hemiptera > Cicadellidae > Homalodisca > Homalodisca vitripennis. Next base: position 48,038 of record NW_025779538.1, on the reverse strand, counting down.
ATGATAAATGTGCCTCAGATACAACGACAACATATGCTGTGGTGCCGCTGCTCCCCTGTGGAGATGCAATAGCTTTTACAAAATCTAATTCAATCTGAATGTCACTTCGAGATCTGTCTGTTGTTGGTTGATGTAGATGTGTGTCAATTACAACCAAAGGTGAGTTATCAATAAATTCTTTCAGGTTTACTAACACGTTATTGTCTCCGAAGTTTATTTTTCGGAACCCTAGGTACTGATCGTACATGATCCTGTATATACCATTAGTAATATCAAAATTCTGCAATTCCTGAGGGTACCTTTCTCCATTAATTTTCACAGACACATTTTTGATGTTGCAGCTGTCAAATCTACTAGGATCTTTTGCCTGGGTGTTTGTTCTGTTTGTCTGAAGTGCGATTATAACAAAATCTAGGATTGTACACATTTCTGTAAACACTTGTAATATCGAAGCTGGACGAGGAACCGAACACCCCTCTTTTGTCGATGCAATACCATTGAAAGAAGTTGTAGACTAAAGCATCCTTGTCACTCAAATGTTTCAAACCATCAACTAACTGGATTTTGGAACTGCTGGTATAATCGACTATGGGGACTCGTAACACAAACGACTCTATCACAATTTTCCCATCGCCAGGATCCGTTGCTGTGGACCCTGCCCCTTTCCAGTGAAACAACGCATCATTATCTTCATTCCTAGTAAATGTGATTTCAAAACCTCCCTTGTACATCGGGTAACGTAGGGGGTCAAAGAACCCTAATCCTAAATGCCCAAGTGTGCCGAGTGCTTCAAACTTCCCACCTCCTGTAAACGATGATGAGAAACCACTACTTGAGAGTGTTTGTTTTTCAGTGTTACTGTAACTAACAACCCCCTTTATAGTGCTGGTGATGCCGGGGAGTTCTACTGTGTCGATCAATGTATTGTGTTTCCTCAGCTCTATTCTTGAAAACAAGAAGGCCGCGAAGTAGTCTACCAGTTTGACAGTAGAGTTAGTTTGATAATCAGATCCATCAGATTTTTGCACATACTTTCCTTGAATATGGTACATTATGCGTGAATCATAAAATGCGTCTCCATGATCCAGTTTGAATGTTGTATTGTTGTTGGGTGCATTGAAGTTGAGCTCTGAAACTGGCATTGCAGTTCTATACTCACTTCTTGCTATACCGCTCGAAAATTCAATATACAGTTTCTCCATCACTGGTTTTACCACTGATCACTGTTCTATTATATCCTCTCTTATATATAGGGTAAAAAATATTTGCTTTCATTGCTTTATATATCTGATGGGTAGATACATCCTGAAGTTCCTAACCCCATACCGAGTTTACGTTTCAACCACATTCCTCCTGTTGTTGCTAGGCCGACCATACGCTCATTCAAGTCAGCATCATCTGAGGTAACCCTCTCCCAAGCTTTCTTTTGTAATATTTTGTCCGCCTCCCACCTGTCTTCTGTGTTTTTATGATCCCTATACCATATATCATGCTTCTTACAAGCTTCATCGAGGGGATTAATTCCCTTATCTCCCCTAACAAGTCTCTTGTCAAGCTGGGTGCCGGGCCCACAGTAGTTGTACGTATCAAGATTCCAGTTCTTGGGCGCATGTAACTCGAATGGTAACTTGTTAATGATGTCGTTCAAAAGCCTTTTACCTTCTATAACATGTTCAGGCAAAACAGACAAACATCTGACTAGGTACTTCACTTCAACCCTTTAGGTGTAGCAATTAGGTCTTCCATTTCATCGTGAAGGAAATCAACCACAGACAGTTTTTCATTATGAAAGTTGTTGTTCCCAGCTTCTTCCTGAGCTTGAATGTAGTGTAACCTGTCAATGAGGTCTTTGAAGTTCTTTATGTACTTATATTCGACCGGACTTTCATTGTAAACCTTTAACCCTGAACCAATTGTTGCCACTTTTCCATTCACCAACTCATCCCAAATAGGTTTTATCATATGTTTCCACTTTAGTCCTTGACTTGATTTGGGACGACCACTTTTGGGACTGTTTCTTTGGAAAAGCGAGTTTGTCCTCACCAACATGTCCTTGTAAGAGTTCCAGTCTTCATCGGTGTACAGATCCTTCTCTACTATATTGTTTTTCGTCAACAATCTCCAAAGACCCTCAGTCCCTTTGTATTTCTTTTGAGAGCTGACTAATATAATGTCATCATAATCAAATGTAATCGGTTCGGAACCGATCATCGGCTGCTCTAGATTTTCATCGTACCAAATACCAAACTGTTTGTCGTTGGATTTTGGAAGGTATCGGGCTCCTAGAGAACCAAGTGTTACTACTTTAGAATCCATCAACTGTTTCATCGATTGCTCTTGAGGTTGTACTTCTGGCTCATCATCGTAATCTACATCCTCAAACGTTCGACGATCTGATGCTTGAGGTTGAAATCTTACCAACTGTTTCATACGGTTTTGACTACGTATCTTTTGTGTTTCCAATTCTCTATGTTGTTGTTCCCTAATGGCTCTGGTGATTGGTTCATACTTTTTTCTCATTTTCACGAACATCTTCTAACTCTTTGAAATGGGTCTGAGCAAACTCACTTTGTAATTTCCGGTTTAACTCATCCAACTTTCTAGCTTTAGAAACAGTGAGCGGTCGATCATGTGTTATTGATATGTTACGATTGGCAGACGTCTCATTAGCATTTGATGATATAGTATTTTTGTTTGAGAAGTTTTTTAATTCATCCTGTTCAGCACGTTTGAACTTTTCAGCCAAGACACTCTGAATTTTTTCAAGTCGCCTTGCTTCTTTTGCGTCTAGTTTATTCGCCATGTTGTATACTTATAGTAATAGACACAGAGTTATTCTTCAAATCTTTCAAGTCACGTTTATGAACGTCAAATTACGTTTATACTTAAACGTCAAATTACGTTTATACTTAAACGTCAAATTACGTTTATACTTAAACGTCAAATTACGTTTATACTTAAACGTCAAATTACGTTTATGAACGTTAAATTACGTTTATACTTAAACGTCAAATTACGTTTATGAACGTCAAATTACGTTTATACTTAAACGTCAAATTACGTTTATACTTAAACGTCAAATTACGTTTATACTTAAAACGTCAAATTACGTTTATACTTAAACGTCAAATTACGTTTATACTTAAACGTCAAATTACGTTTATACTTGAACGTCAAATTACGTTTATACTTCAACGTCAAATTACGTTTATACTTAAACGTCAAATTACGTTTATACTGGTACGTTTTACAACGAAGTATTATTCAACACTTAGTTTCCTTTTTAAATTGCACATATATTTCCTTTCTTGTGGTTTAGCTGTAGTATTAATAGATATGAATCCATGAGGTGTTTTCCAACACTCAAAACAGAGAGCCTCAAATTGGTTGAAAGTCATGTCAGAACCTACAAAGTCCTGGAACACTCTCTTTGTATAGTACTTGTTCATTGTAAACAGACACAACAGATTAACATTGTTTCGTATGACCTGCATATCAACCCGACCATAGCTCTGACTCAGGTAGACACAAGAAATCCCTTTATGACGTCCTCTAATGAAATAGTCTTTGATTTTAGTTTGCTCTTCTAGGAGGCAGTCATCGAATACCACAAGTGAGTTTGGTTTGCAGTCATCGATAGAAATGAGATCTTGACAAGAAGAATAGAAAAACGCAAAGTGTCTTCTAAGGTTTTTTTCTAATCTACTGTATTGTTCACGCAGATCTACATATGCAGGTTGTTCTATTGAACGACTAAACACGTATAGATTCTTGAACGGAACTCCATCTTTGTTGTAAATGAAATTCAATAACAAGTTCGTTTTACCACACCCAGACGGTCCTACAATAAGACACCGTAACGGTCTAGGTAAAAATTGGTCTTCGAATTTCTCTCTGCAATACACTTGAATTTCCATAGTATGTTCTCTTACATACATTTAAAATTTAACAGTTTTCGCATATTCTATGATGACCCCATGCTAGGGTTCGGATATTGTCTTCGAGTACGAAACGCTTGTCGTCCTTTGATGAAAGTACCACTTTATGGTGTTCTACGCTGTAGAGATTGTGTGCTTGACTCCGAATTGTATTCATCGTTTTGTAGTGTCGATGTTACTAAACAAACAGTCTTTATAGTTGCTAAAGGTAATTTCATTTTCAACTACAGCTTTTTTCACGCCCTTAGACCTCTTTATGTAATGGTTGTCTTCTATATTGCTCGCATACATCTTGGATCGTAGTCCTACAAACTCTCGCATGATTCGACCATTAAGTTCATCTTTCATTTTACCCAGAACTTTTTTGTTTACGTGGGGGAGCCCATATTGGTTGGGGTTGGGGTAGTCACTTGTATCAAATAATCCAATTATATGTTTCATGTCTTCGTAGAAGTTTTTTAGTTTTGATGTCATATATCAGGGAATCGGTATCGGTGTACACCATTTTTATATTAGATCCATACTTCTCTTTCATTACATTGTAGTGGAAATCATACATCAGTGTCTTTGATATGTCTAGAATACTCATACCTACGTAAATAGGTTTATTTAACAAAAGTTTTTTCTTACTAAAATGTACAGCAACTAGGTTTTCTGTAAAGATGGTTCGACTCTTAAAGTTCGGTTTGCTAACCCATCTTTCCACTAATTTGGACTTAGTACCCAAACGAATGTCCACACGATTTCTCATATTTTCCATAGTTTTTCCAAAAACTGAGTTGTTCATAAGTTTGAAAAAGTCTTTCTCAAAATCATTTTTCGCCTTTGTACGCTCCATGGTATTCAGATTAATGTACGGCTGCAACCAATTGCTTTGACTGAAACTAAGAACTCTATGAACATGTTTTAGTTTCATACCCAGACTCAAATAAAGCTTTAAATTTTTGTAGTGTACGACATACTTTTCTTTGCTGTAGAGAGTTGTCAGAAGCTTTGCCAGTTTCGATCCTGGTGGGACTCTACGTTCTGGAGCGAGAGGTAGATCAGAGTGTACGTCGTGTAGTTCTTCAGGATATTCCAAATCAACTTCTAATATGTAGCCTGTGGGTGAATCGTCACTGACTTTCATTACATCGATGTCTGTACTGCTCCACTGAAAGTTTGCATATGGTAGTTTTACAGACATTGCCCACCCATACAGGTTGTTTGCATCCAAGTACATGAGGTAGTTGTTTGGTTTCGATTTGTCGTAGTCTTTCATGTAGGGATTGTTTGCCTTCGCATATCGATGAGAACACTGTGAAATACCACCACGAATACCTTTTTCAACCATGAGTACCATATCGATGTCAGTCAATAGGGACAGTTCGACTTTTGTAATTTTTAGCATTGCGTTCCAAGCCAACCCAGGTGCTGTGAAATACCATGCAGGATCTAATTTGTATGTATTGAGACATACATCCCTGAAGTTTTCCATAACATCTGCAAGCAGCAAGACATCGGTTTCGTTATATAGCATTGTATATTCTTTCATGTTCTGAATGTTAAAGGCGGTCCATACATCGCACGCATGTTTGTAATCTTCATTTGTTATGTGTTGTTTATTCAGTCTATTGTAAAATTCTTCTTGACTAGGTAGTGATGTTTCACTATATTTTTCTATACTGTCCATGTAGTCGTAAGGGTACACTCCTTTTCGTAGCAATAAATTGAGGTCCTTACCATTGTAATATGTTGAGATGTGTTTTGAATTGAGATCTAGTCAGATTCTTTGCCAACCTATCCAGACTTTGTGACATGAACTTGAATGAATCGATGAATCGTAGTTCAATTCCACCTTCCACACTGACCGTAAAGGAAATGTACCGCTCCTCGTTGTTGGGTATCAATGATATGCGATTTTGGAACTTACCAAACTCTTTAATGAATAGGTGAGTGTCGTAACCTGCTAAATTATGAATGAAAACAGGAATGAACCTAGGTTTTTTGAAATTGATGTTACACTTGTTGTGAGCTGCTCCTCTAAACAAACCCGTCAAATGGTTATGGTCTCTAACACGATCATCACCAAGATAATTTCCACAGATATGACACGTAGTTGTAGATTCAAACATTTCCTGTTGCTCTTTTGTCATCAACTGCATGGGGACTATTGCTTCACTCTTGTAAAGTTCATTAATCCTTATCGACTCCTCAATCAATGATTTTACAAATACATGTGCAGCATCGTCTCCAAAGTATTTAATCGGTGGTTTGGAAAAGCCGTCCTCTGACACCCCATACATACAGAAGGAAATGGCATTATGTTTCTGATATTTGATAGTGAACGACTGATGATTACCATTACAATCCACTTTACACGGTTGACATGTTGAAATAGGTGCTAGACAGCATTCAAAGTCTGCGTAATACACAAAGGGCACTCTCATTGAGCAATTGAAATCTTTAAATCTAATTACAGTTCCTGGCTCTGGTAGTTCCAATTTCACAGCATCGTGTGTGTTACAGTCTTCTCTATGCTTGATGAGTAAATCCTCTCTCGTAAAGTGTTGTAAACACCTATTGCATATCCACATCTTATGTCCATTTCGTGAGATCTGTAAACTAACCAAACGGGACATATCTTTGATCCAGCAGTAGTGAGTGTTTGTTTTTTCTCTAATAAACAGTAGATTAACATGTTTTTCCATCTCGTTATCAGTTATTCTCAGCGGGAATATATCGAACTTGTCATCATAAGCATAGACATTAACAGAAATTCCACTACGTCTTTCAAACTTTGCTATATCATCAAGTTTCATGGGGCATTCGCAAGTTGCTAGTGCATGAAGCAGCTCTCGTTTGAAAGGTTTCGTAATTGCTGATTCTTTCTGGATGAACCTTAACTGGATGTAAAGCTGCCAGAATAGACCACATAAAACATTTCTGATCTTCGATTTTTACATTAATAACAGCCTTTTTGGATTGAATCTGTTTTGGTAGAACCACATAGCTGGATCCGTGAAAAGGAACGTATCGGTTGACTCTGATCTCCAAGTCTTTCACACTTTTTAGTGACCATTGAGAACCGTTTGCCTCAAACTCCTCCATCTCAACCAACATCTTAAGTTTTGCTGAGTTATAATAGTCAGACAGAGACGTTGTCGAGTAAAGAATTTCATTTTTCGTTTTAAAGTTCATGACTTGAGTCACCTCCACATCGTTTATTATTTTCTTGAATTCAGTATGATAAACCATGTTTTACCTTAAGATTCTTTTCTTTTACAGCTTCCTGAAGTTTGTCAACAACGAGTGGTTTGCATATCTCAAGAAACATTTTTGGATCTTTGATCCCACGTTTGTTCATAATCACATATGTTTTCAATCTTCCCATGAATGCCGACTGGACTTCTGATATTTCATCAAGTATTGTCTGTGACTCCTCTGGAGTACGTACCGGAACCAGATGAGGTGTTGAAGGTGATTCTGTTTCAGACAGAAGCTGTCTCTCTTCCATGGTAGGACTAATCGAATTCTCACTATTAATTGTACTAGTCGGTGTCTCACTAATAATCTTTTTCACACCTGTAGTAATCTTTTGCGGTCTAGTCGGTTTTCGGATCATCGCTTCAAGAGCTATATCGTTTGTATTGACCTTCGGTACTTGTTTGACTTCCCTTGGTCGTTTTGGGTATTTCTTTACCAGCATGTTGATGTCTGGAGTGGGTGCCGGCAGTCTTGTTGTCAGTCTCGTAATGGGTAATATTTCACTCCTGTATCGAGGACCTTCATGAAGTGCTGACAAACGGATATGACGTTTCGATTGTTTGTGACGGTTCCAGTTGGATGACTCTATTGGTGTTTCACAAATCCAACACATTTTACTTTTAGGAGCTGGTTTGATTTCCATCTTTTTCAGACGTTCGTTGTATGTCATACCATGCTGGTAGTTGGCACATTTCTGAGATTTTTGGTGCCGAGCCATGTTGGAAACCGTTATTTCCTTACTGCATTTTGGACACGGTTTCTTCTGGGGTTTTATTTGAGCACGTACATCGGTCGGACTAAGCACGTTGTATGTTGGACTCTCTGGGATATGTAGTGGTGAATGGTATATGCAGTGAATAGTCTGACTTATCCGGAACTTCAAATGGTGGTGGACCAAGTATTGATATAATTTTTCGATGAATCGGGGTGTATCCTTTTTACTGGTGGTTCAAACTTTGGAGCGCCAGCTGTAGATGGACCAATTATAGCTCTAATTTTGGAATAGAAATCTGGAGTGTCTAACATAGACAAATCAAAATCAGCAATCGCGTCTTGTTCTTCAGGTCTGAGATTTGAATAGGACTCTGGCAACATAGACATATCAAAATCAGCAATTGCGTCTTGTTCTTCAGGTCTGAGATTTGAATAGGACTCTGGCAACATAGACATATCAAAATCAGCAATCACGTTCTGGAATTGATTGTCACTCACAGCATCAGCGTAGTTTTCCAACATAGACATATCAAAATCCGGAGTTTGTCTGTCTAACGTGGACATGCATTTCTTTGTTTTTTTATGGCGGGACATGGAGGAGTTCCTGACTTCAGCACCACACCTTGAACATACTTGTTTCATCGAAGGAGGTTTTTCATTGAATCCGTTGGAAGAAGCATAAGCTGGTGGATTTGACGCTGACATACACTTCTTTGTTTTTTTGGTGGCGGGATAGGTTAGATGCAGTAACCTCAGCTCCACAATTCGGACATTTCTTGACTGATGATCTTCGAAGACCGTCCGTAGCATTGAGAAATGCTGTTTGCTTGCTAGCAGGAGAAAACGCCATTATTATAGAGCTGGCTACTCTCTTACTGTATGGGCGATTGACGATGGAAAAGGATGAGGTATGGATTGACTTCTTTGTTTTTTTGGTGGCGGGATAGGTTAGATGCAGTAACCTCTTCTCCACAATTCGGACATTTCTTGACTGATGATCTTCGAAGACCATCCGTAGCATTGAGAAATGCTGTTTGCTTGCTAGCAGGAGAAAACACCATTATTATAGAGCTGGCTACTCTCTTACTGTATGGGCGATTGACGATGGAAAAGGATGAGGTATGGATGGATGAGAATAGGAAGAGGAGTAGGAAGAGGGTGGGTGTGTGGGATGAGTGGAAGGAAGGATGAGAGCATTATTAATACATTTGACTCTAAACTAGAACATAGTTTTTTGTAACTCTTTTTCATAAAACGATCCTATTATTTCCTCACCAGACTGGTCTGCTATTTTGTAGGTAACAGGGCAAGTTTTGTTGACGGCCACAATCCGAAAAATTTCTCTTGTCCAATTTCTGCGGTATTTATTTCCAAATACATCTTTTCTTTATAGTAATTCTTACAACGGTCCTCCAACCGAAAGTCTGGGTCTGAATACTAGACATCGTCCAGTGTTTGCGTACATGTTTCTTAAAGTTTGTTCATTGCTTGAATTCACTTCTGATGGGCTCATCTTTATAGTGCTATGAAATTTACTGTTATATTGACGTAGAAGCTTCTGTAAATGTGACACCCATCTAAAAGAGTTTTTGAATTTCAAAGTGCACTTTCATTTTTTTCATTGAGAGTTCTATGGAAACGCTCTATAATGGCACTTTTTTCCTCATTTTCAGTATGGTATAACTTTATTTGATTTTTGTGTAAAAACTCTCTAAATTCCTTATTAACAAATTCTCGTCCTTTATCCGTGTGAAGAAGGTTCGGGGGTTTGTGACCAATCAATTTCGCTCTTCTTAATATTTTACCAAACAATTTTGTAACCTCTTTGTGAGCTTTTAGTTTTTAATGGTTCTGACCACGCATATTTTGAAAACGTATCAATTACATTAAGTATGTATCTGAATCCATCATTTTCCTTTGAAAACCTAATCATTACAACAAGGTCTGCAGCCCACAAATCATCAATACCTAAAGTTACAATTTTTCTCTTAGGGAATCGCTTAACCACAGGTTTATGAACCTCTAAAGCTCGAAGCAGGATTTTCTTTCCGACTTTTCTGATTCATTAATACTATCCACAATACACTTACATTATACCAAACTAGTAATTTATAAGGTGCGGTGTTTCGCGCGGCGCGGCGGTGACTGGACAGTGACGAGGCGCGTACAGATTGTTTGTATACTTATAGAAAAGAACACGCGGTGTCTCACACGGCGCGGTGGTGGTGACGGTTCAGCAGTCGCGCGGCGCGGCGGTGACTGGACAGTGACGAGGCGCGTACAGATTGTTTGTATACTTATAGAAACAACACGCGGTGTCTCACACGGCGCGGTGGTGGTGACGGTTCAGCAGTCAGTCGCGCGGCGCGGTGATGACGAGGCGCGTGCCAATTGCTTGGCGGTGACGGTTCAGCAGTCGCGCGGCGCGGTGCTGACGAGGCGCGTGCCGATTGCTTGCATACTTACAGTAACAACGCGTGGTGTCGGTGGCGGGACAGCGATGACATGCGTGGTGATTCGCGCGGCGCGGTTCTGACTACCCGTACTCACCACTCTTAGTCGCTCTCTAAACAATTTTCTGTCCCAGATTCGGTCTCACACGGTTTGTCCCAGAACCGGTCTCGGGTGCTTTGTCCCAGCAACGGCCAAAGTATACTACTTATATCCGTAAAAAACCAATTTACAAAAACGTGAATACATTAAGAATAAATAATACGTTACAATAACAAACAAATTCCACAAATTCTTCCCAGGTCTTAATCGTGGTTTAGATGATTATATTTATGGATCGAAACTCTGACACTTGACTGGCATGGGGAATTCGTTATGTTGAATAGACATCTTGTTCTGACTGTGAGTTGATAATAATAATAGCTTCACTGCTGTAGACAATTACAATATTGTATGACATGCGTCATATCGATAAAAATATATAGGGATATAAGTAAAAGTCACAAAACAATACACATATCATCCAAGTACCTTTAAAAAAATAAAATTATATTGTTTAAATACTTAAAATTGTAAACAAAGAATGCAAACAAAGAAAAGTGTTGCAAGGTAAAAATTTAAGGCGCTACACATAATACTTGTAACTTTGATCTTTATCATTGACTAAATGGCAGGTCGTGCTCAACTAGTGATATACAGTATATATTAATATTAATTTTTCAGTAATCATCACAAGCAATAACGCATACATCGAATAAATAGACAAAAGTAAGGACGGAAAGTAATATCACATCATGAGACTGTTATCTTTAAATTCCGCAAACTTCCAAATTGATCAGTTTAGAATAAGATTCCCATGTGACGGACCACATTTTAACAAAAGACAATTTGAGCTTTGTTGGTTTCTACTCGATAATCTGGGGTGAAGTGTCAAAACTCCTGACAATATGAAAGCAAATAAACTCTTAGTCAATACGCTAATTGTAATTAAAACTGTTTTAAATATTTTGTAGATATGCTTGCATAAAACAAATTTTAATGTATTTGACTTAAAATACCACAATACTATTAATACTGTTATTACCATAATTTTTAAAAATGGTTTTATTTATATAAAAAAGCTAATTACTACGTACGTATTACTATATAAATTTGTACTATTGTTATGGTAAGCCCTTTTTATTGTTATGTTCTATTGGTAACTGTTGGCTTGAAATAATTGGTGTGATTGTACACTATTGATAAGCTTATATTAGCATAGGGTTCTCTTATAATTGGGCTTCATGCCTGTAAGGGCTACCTTTTGCAGAAATTTACAGATTTATAGTATATAGTTTAGTAGTAATTATTGTTAGTTGTAAGTAATTATTGTTTTATTTATAAACTGTTATAATCTTGTGTTATTTTTTCATTTTATTTTGAAATATACTCCTGCAAAAAGAGAGTTTTCTATTCCATTCTATTATAATTGATTTACATCTAAATGTAGATAACAGATAGTCAAGCTTCCAGTTATTTAGACATAATATTTTAATATTCTAACTTGACTAAAGAATCAAAAACAAACCTTAAATGCATATAAATTTCATATTTGATAAGACAGCTGATTTTGGCCAGAAGAAACGTACTCCAGTCTAGTGTTGAATGTAATTTTTTAAATCTGAACATTTATTTTTCACATTTAAAATATGTGATGGTATTGAGTTTCTTTGAATAAATTCGGTTGCTTCCAACTGAAAAATATTATAAAATAATTAATGACTTTAGATATAAATCACTCAATAATTGGCCTACAGTTATTTGGCCTGGTAAATTTCTCTTCTGAGAAGATTAAAATTCGTGCTGCAAATGAAGGCAAACCAATACATCTTGCGTTTGTACAATTTATTGCTTCTGCTGTGATAATTTATATTATTTTCTCTTCAGAATTTCATATGGAAACATTTATCTAATTTGATGGTACTTTGTTTATGTTTCATCATCTGCTGTTCGTAAGTACTTATGCACTTAATATATTACTTAATGCACTTATTTATATACAGTGCATTGTATCATTTACAAGTAACACATGTGTTACATGGAAAGTAATGTCTGAAACAGCTGTGCTCCACGTATTCGTGTATTTGTATTAGATACGCCTAGTAACATTTTCTACTATTAATATGCAATTAGTGATCAGCTTTTCAATGGGTGACAATCATATCCATTTTTTGAGTGCTAATAATATCAAATCAACATGAAAATGTACGTGAGGTGCAGACATTTAAAAATATATCTCGTCCCTTTTATATTTCCAAACTATACCTGTATAGGACCTTCATAAATAACTTTTCTTTGGGAATGAGTTACGGAAAATATTTAAGTAATATCGATATCTTATTTCGTAGTGATAGATTAACTCGTACTTATGCACAAATTATGAATATTTATAGTATAAATCCACTTCAGTTCACTAATACAGATAAAATGTTATTTCAACAACTTTTACGTGAAAATAACAAAGAAATATAAATAAACACCGTAAATAAAATTGTTTTTGCTATATTACTATCATTAATATATTTTCTGAGATTCATAACCAATATCTGGGTAGATTAATACAGCTGTAATGCAGGTGCTAAAAAACCAAGGACAATCATCCTTAGTAACGTATATCATTGCCTACATTATCGACTGAATATTACATCTGAAGATAGAACCACAGTGCCTACATTATCGACTGAATATTACATCTGAAGATATAACCACAGTGCCTACATTATCCAATCTAATAATATAGTAAAGAGGAATTATTTCGATCATATATAATTGGCTAATAATTAGAGGAGCCTGTCACTCTAGGGGATAAAACAATTCTTTTTTCTGTTTGTCCGCACTATATCTTGATAACGAACTATATATGTATATATAAGTAGATAGTAATATGGGGTTCCTGGCGCACTTTCGGAGCCAACCGAAAAGCAATGTAAAATACTGTTCAATGTACCATAAAGGAAGCTGAGAAATAACACAGCAAATCTCAATGAAAAATTAACCGAATCTACAGTCGTTCGTCTCCAAAAGGCGATCGGTACATTACTATCTACTCTGTGGAATGAAAAATTAACCAAATCTGAGCTTCTACTTTCTTAAGCTGTGCTTTGTAAAATGTTGTCAAATCTGCTACGAATAAAGGAAAAATCTTCGAAATCTTAATAAAATTAAATCAATTTAAAACATTTTTACTAAAAACATACTGTACTTTAATAAAAAACTTTTCTACTAAATAAACAACATGAACTCACCAAGCTCTCTTCAGTTTCTAGCATTAAAACAGTGCAACAAAAGATGAATTCAGTGAATTGCCGGTTTATTCTCAACAACAGTTGATACCGTCTTTAAATGAAACAGAATTAAAAGAACTTGTAGAGTCTTTTGCAGAAAGAACGAAAACTGCACACGTGTACACACAAAAAACGAAAAAAATAAGGGATTATATATTTAATATAATTACGAAAGATATTGAAAAGAAAGTAAAAAATAAACAAACAGAGAGTTTTCATCGTTTTTTTATGACATTTTTCCCATATTATACGTCCTTTCAAGATAATCAAGACTTAATTGATGAATTTCTTAGGAATTTTTGTAAGTATCAAGATTTATCAACACAATTCATTAAAGAGCATTATAGAATTTTTCTTATAGAATATAGCCACATTTTGTGTGAAACAAAAGGTATTACTGTAGATAATATTCCATGTGATTCCTATGAAGAAAGACACCAACTATGGTTATCAAAACAGTACTATGACGTGGGGAGGGACTGCAAGTTTTAGAGTTAAGACTTTATTCTACAAAGTTAATTGTTATAATTTCTTTATCTTTAGTAGTAACAACCAAGTGTAATTTTTTCATTTTTGTTTAATTCTTTAATCTTTTTTTCATCCAAAACAGTCAAAAATCTGTTCGGCAAGTGTACTTTACAATCTTCCAACTCGGCAATTATTGTAAACCCGAATTTATCTTTCATTTTCTCCAAATTCAAGATTCTATGTTTTCTTCCTTTCTTCCAATTCATTTAACTTCTTATACTCTTTAAACTTACATTCTCCAATATCATTTAACTCTTTCAAGAACTCCATTTAAATTAGAAAAAATTTAAAGACGGAAAAAATGAAATTCGCTAACCTTCACTCGAGAAGTCGGGGAGAATGTGAGTAAAACCGCATTCTTTTCAAGAGGTTCTTCGTTTAATTTCTCCAAATGTACTATAAAATCATCGAGGATTTCTGGTTCAAAATCATAAACAAATTCAACATCCAGATAATGAAAAAATACAGGTAATATCTTTTCATAATAAACGTGTGTATCGATACCTACAAACCTAATGTATTCTTTGAAAAGGAAAATAATTTTGTCAATGGTTCCAAGAGATAAGTAAAAATTTTTATTCTGTTTTCTAAATTCTGTAACAAATTTTGTTTGCTTCTTGTCTCCATATTGCAATTTTGTAAGCAGGTTATTCAAATGTGTTAATTTATTTCGAAATTTCTTAGGTTTAGGTCTTTTCTAACAAAATTAAATTACAACCTCTACAAACTAAATATCTTTTATCGATAATTTCTCCTCTATTAGAACACTTGTAACAGTTGGCATTATACTCTTCCATTTAAACAAAAAGATTTTTTTATAAATGGAGATTATGGAACTAAGTCTGCCGAGATATACATTTTTCAGCGCAAATGTTTGTGTTTACATTTCTACAACAGAGATAAATAGAAATAATTTCATTCTATTGTACAACTATTTAGGATATTATGTGTACGATTACAAAGATTATTCCGGAAGAAATCGAGATTTTTCATCAGCGAAAGAGTATATTTTTGAAGTTTTAGAAGGAATGAAAGAGAATAATATGAACATCATCAATTATTGTAAAAGACAAAATGAATGATTGTGTCTTTGGTGTAGTGTTGTTAGTGTGCGTGTTTGCGCTATGGGGAATCACATCACATTCAACTTCTACGGTGTCTATTGTTTAGAGACTTGGCCCTGCACTGCTACTGTCCAACCAAGTTAATGGCTAGGAGCTGTAATTCGGGTCTTAGACTCTGGAATTTTTTTTGTTCCCAAGTCTCATTTTTCTTTGGTAACTACTGTGTAGAAGTTGATGGAGAGATACAATTAGGGAATTTGTGTCGGGTGTTTTGTAAGTGTAATGTTGTATTAATGAATGATGTGAATGATGAATGTAATGAACGAATTAAGGAAGAGAAGGAATGTACGAATTAAGGAAGAGAAGGAATTAAGGAATGAAGTGGAAAGGTGAGGAAGCAAATGGCGCGCCAAACCACAGTTGTCATTACTCGGCTTGTTCTATAGTCATTACACTATGGCCACTCGTGTAAAGACTTGTCCCCAACCACTGAACGACAACCATGTCTTCCTCAATAAAAAGCGCGCCTGAAGCTCTGGGATTTGAACCCAGAACCTCAGGCTTTGAAGGCAAGCGTCTTACCAACTGAGCTACGGAGAGTCTCGAAAGTTATAAGCTATATCTCTGCTATATAAGTTGTTCAATTAGGATTGCTAGTTTACAAATTTATTAATAATTTTATATTTCAAAAACCACTCAACCGATTTTAATGAAATTTGGTACACATATAGTAAATACTTAACTCTTTCGACTTAACTTATCCATAAGGGTGAAATCATCCTCTATTTCTTAATATTCATAAAAAAATAAAAAAAATTATCAGAAAAATCTGAAACTTCAAAAACAAGCGAGTTCAACTTAAAATTTCATGAAAATAACAAAATTTTCAAAAACTACCCCAATCATCCCTTATCTTAAAACTCTTATATCTCGAGAACTATTGGAGCTTTTTTGCTGAAATTTGGTATATAGGATCAGTAAATATTAAAGTATTTTTTAAAATCATAACTTCCGGTCCAACCCTTAAGATGACCTTGGAATAGTTTTTTGTTAATATCATCCCCATTTTTTAAGATATTCTTTTGAAATTAAAAATGAATACTTATATCAATGTCTTTAACAATTCTGTAAAGTTTTAAAATTATCCGATGAATAATAGTGAAAATAACGTGAATTTTACTGAATTTCTCTAATATCGTTCTTAATCACATCATAGGCTAAAAATTTCTCAGAAACCACAACCACATAACATGTCGAGTTTGTAAACAGCTTTTTGAAAATCCATATTGATAATTATATCGTTCTTTGAACCAGAAATATTTGTCAAACTCTTTGTTGTATCAATGACATAAATAGGTCTATTCGCTAAAAATTCTTTAGGATTGTAATACATTTCCTTATTATTACAGTAAACTTTCTTAAAATCTTGATACATCTGATACATGATTCTGAAAAGACCTCCTGAAATGTTTAAGTTTTGTAATTCATCTGGATAATAAGAACCGTTCAATTTTACTCTGATATTTTTTACATTCCAAACTATCAAACTTTGAAGGAATTTTTTTCTTGATTATTCTGTCTACCTGTTTGAAAACCAATGATAACGAACTTGGGATTGAAGATATTTCTATAAATATTTGTAATATCGAACGAATAAGTTGTTCCGGAAAATACCTTTTTGTTCAATACATTGCCAATCTAGAAAATTAAACATAATGTTTTGACTTTTTGTAATTTCATCAATCAACCTAATTTTACTCGTGGTTTTATAATCAATCATTGGAACTCTAATAAAAAAATCTGTAATTGTTATTTTTCCATCAACAGGCATAACATTTCCAGTTGCAGTCTTCAGAATCACATCATCGTCTTCTGCTCTTATAAAACTTAGATAAAATCCTCCTTTATAGATCGGAATAGTAACATTTTCAAAAAATCCTAATCCAAAATGAGATAAATTTCCAGCTGCTTCAAAAACACCAAATTTAAAATCTGATTCAAAGCCATTAGAAGTTTGAGAAATAACATCACTTTTTTGAATACGAAATAGTTCCTTTAATTGTGCTTAATTGGCCACAGTTTTCGACTTCTTCTATCAATTTATTGTGTTTTCTTACTTCAATCTTAGAAAATAAAAACGGTATAAAATTATCGATTAATCTAACATTATCAGTTCCAAGATATGCTTGACCATCTTGTTTTGTTAAAGTTCCAGAAATATAAAACTGGAAGTTAGACGAGCAAAAGTTATCTCCAAAATCAATATTAAACTCAGTTCTTTTATTCGGTTCATTCAAATGTTGTTTACTAATTGGATAGAAATTTTTAAACTCCGCCCTTTCAATATCACTAGCATATTTTCTGTAGTCCGCCATTTAATAAGAGAAAATTTAGAAATTTTAAACATCATGTATAAGAAAGATATCATTTTTTCATCGATCTAATGTACGTTTTTATAAGAAAAGATATAAATTTTAGTAAAATAATTAAAAAGATTAGAGTCATTTTTAATGATCTACTTCGTCATATTCAGGATTCTCTTCCTTAAATTTTGCGATCTCGGTCACATATTTCAATAAAATTTGCACAGGATAGTAACCGCTATCTATAATATTGTTCCAATCAACTGTATCTTTATTTTCATCCAAAAACTTTATACTCAAGTGTTGATAGAGACAAAGAACAGACATATGATCTTTTAATTGATAATGTATATTTTCTTGAATGAACTCTGATGATAAAGTTTGATATTTAGCAATGTTATACCAATTCAATTTGTTTACGTATAATCTCATCATATCTTCGGATAATTCATATTTTTGAGAAATGTCATCCCAATGTTCTTTTTTCAAATCTCTTTTCGTGTTGCATGATAAAAAGATCGAAAGCACTGTAAATGTCCCGCCATCTCTATTTTATTAGGAAAAAATTTCAAAATCAAGTTTTTATAAATTGACTCTTTTTTGAGTTACATTCAGCACATTTTCCCGAAATTCTTTTAACTCCATTGATATTTGCATAGTATTTTATATCATTTGTTTCAGTTTTTGCCTTACACCTTACACACAATATATGAGCGCCATTTATTTAGGGAAAATTTATCGTGCATAAAACCCTACGCGAATACCTATTTCAGTAAGATCTTCCTCCATATTATTAAGTTTTTTTTCTAATTTTTGAAATTTGACAGCATAAGAATCATTGTATTCAACAAATTTATGACCAATATTCTCAAAAGTTTTCGTAGCATCTAAACTAAACTTATCAAAAGACTCTTTAAAATTAGTAAGTTTTTCATTAATTTCACCAACATCGTCTACTGATCTTCTATTTCTGGCTTCTAACTTGTCATAGACTTCTGTTGTAAAATCTTTAACATGCTGTTTATGATTCTCGTAATTTTGTTTTAGTTTAGTTCATTAAACATTTTAATAGGATCTTCTAATTGAATCATTACAACAACATCATCAAATGGATTAATTCCTTTACTAACACCGCTAATTCTTTTTCCTTTAAAATCTAAGGCATTTTTAACATTCGGATCATGTAAATCAACAATATCGATGTTTTCTGATAATTTTAGAGGTTTTAAAATTTGTTCTTTAACAACAACATCATGTTTGTCAATACCAGGTCGAACACCGACAATTCTTTTTTTTTATTAGCCAAACTAACATAATTCTTTTCAACTTTGATCGCTTCAGTAATTTTCATCAGCTTTTTCGATGTGAGACATTAAATTGGTAAATAATTTTTTTACACCATCATCAACTTCTTTTTCCAATGTTTTTATTTTATCAGCAACTTCATTTGAACTCATGAAATTTGCAAGTTTGTTATCATATTCTGCTTTAAAATCTTCAATCTCGACAGCAAACATATCTGAATCTGGAAGGTTTTGTAATACATTTTCTAACTTGTTATCAAACTCATTTCTCAAACTATCAAAATTCACAAACTATTATCTACATTTTGAATAATTTGTGTTCCAAATACGTCAAAAATATTTTGTGAATAATCCATATTTATTAAGCAATAATTTGTTAACAACTTCTTTTAAAATCTTTACCATTACTCAGTTCATTCAAAACAAAAACACATAAATGACCACAAATTGGGGGATCTTTATAGTCTTGAATCTGAGAATCATTGTAGTAGACGCTTGATTTTTTCAAATATTTAATCAATTCTATAGGTGGTTTGTCCTCAATTCTCTTCCATACGAATCAAAATAATATGCATTCTTATCATTTTTATAATAACAAATCCAATGTGTTTCCACTTCCCATAATCGAGTCTAAATTCACAATTCCACATTCAAATTTCTTAACTTTTTCAGGTAATGTATCTCTCATGAAGATTCCTCTAAAATGTTTAATATTTTTGCAGATTTCTTCCAATTCCCCGAATGTTAAAGGTTTAAAATTTTTTTTTTCAATGTTTGATTTCACGTAATTCAAAGTTTTTTTCATCTAATCCAGATCCTGTAACATCTTCCAACTCTTTATCTAACCAATTTAAAATGTTTCGAACAATAGGAATCACATCCTTTTTAACGATTGGAGCAGCTTTACGAACATAAGGAACAACATTTTTAACAACTGGAATATTTTCTCCAAAATCTAATAAATCTTTCAAAAGTCCACCATTTTTAAGTTCTTTCAACTGATTATAAGAAAATTCTATTCTGGTTCCTTTATTGTTTTTCTTATGTTTTTCGAGTTTATTGTATTGTCTATTTGTTAAAAATATCTTATCTTCGCCATTTTTTAGTTGATCTATTTTAAATTGAATACTAACGGGTATTTTCTTCTTAAAAGCGGATTTTATTTTTTCTTTCTGATTTTTGCTTGAAATTTACATTCACCTCCATTTATATAGTTAAAATTTCAAGTTCTCTTCGATTCCCATTCCTAGTTTTCTCTTCAAAAACATTGCTCCAGCTGTTGGAAGCGCAACAAATCTTTCACCTAAACTAGCATCTTTTGATAAAAATCTATCCATTTGCCTTATCTTGCAAAACTTTATCTGCGATATGTCTGGAATTTGTGTCTCTATGTTTTGCATAAAAAATATCGTGTTCCATAGCAGCTTGATCTAATTTATTTATACCAGGATCTCCTCTTTTTAGTCTTTTTTCGAGTTTTGTGCCAGGCCCCAGATACTGATAAGTTGGTACGTGTAATTCAAAAGGTAAATTGTTGATAAAATCATTCAAAAGTCCACTACCCTCAATCATAGATGAACTTATTGCCGGCAAAACTCGTTTTAAATATTTAATTCCATCAGGTTTTTCAATCATTTCATCAAGTTTGTTCGAAATAAAATCTTTAATCGCTTTCTTTTCGTTCAAAAAATTGTTGTTTCCAGCCTTTTCTTGAGCATAAATATAATTAATAAATTCCATCGAGTTTCGTCAAATCGTCGATATATCTGTATTCAATCTTATTATCACTGTATTTTCTCACACCTGATCCTTCGATTCTTTTTTCCCAAATTGGTTTAATCAAATTGAGATATTTTTTACCTTTACTTGACTTTGGTTTCTTAGTTGATGGATCATTATTTTTGTAAATTGAATCAGATTTCCATAAAATTTCAGTATACTTTTTCAAGTCTTCTTCAGAATATAAACCGTCTTTTGGAACATCAGTGCCTGTTAATAATCTCCATAAACCTTGAGTTCCTTCATATGTTTTTTCATTAATAATGATATCATTATGCTCAAAATTCACGGGCAAATTTCCAATCATAAAACTTTTCTTTTTTCTGTCCCAATACAAACCAAATTTATCATCCTTTGCTCTAGGAATAAATTTTTTACCAATTTCACCAATTATTATATCCGTTGTTCCAGGACTTATTGGTTCAACTATGGTAGAGTCTTCAATGATTCGAGGTCTAAATGGTGTTGAAGATGGTAATTTTGGCAATTCAAACTCAGATTCTGGTATCGAAATATCAGCAAATTGTCGTACAACTGGAACCAAATTCATCAAATTTTGATTATCGCTTAAAACATTTTCAATTTTGCCCTCAACATTTTTTTATTGCAGATGTTACAGGTTGATTAATTTTTTGAATAAATTCTTGTTCTTTTTCATCAATTCGAATCTGTTCTTTAAATTCTTTGATTAATTTCTTTTCTATTTGATCAAGTTTTTTTGCTTCTTCTGAAGTTACGTTCGCCATTTATTTAGGAAAATTTTGAAACGTAAACGTGGAACGTGGAAACGTGAACACGAAACGAGAACACGAAACGTGGAACGTAAAACGTGAACACGGAACGTAAAACGTGAACGTGGAACGTGGAAACGTGAACACGAAACGTGAAAACGAGAACACGAAACGTGAACACGGAACGTAAAACGTGAACGTGGAACGTGGAAACGTGAACACGAAACGAGAAACACGGAACGTAAAACGTGAACGTGAAACATGAACGTGAAACATGAACGTGAACGTGGAACGTGAACGTAAAAACATGAAAACAACTAGATTATCACACGTTTATATTGGAAAATTTATTCAAATATTTGCCATTTTTAGGCTTCAAAGTTAGATTAATAGTTAAAAATCCATAGTCTTCTTTCCAAATTTTATCACACAATTCATTAAAGTGGTTAAAACTCATATCAGATCCCACATAATTGTTGTAAATCTTTCTCGAATAGTGATCGTCTTGCTTAAAAACACACAACATATTCAAATTATTTCTAATAACTTGTTTATCAACCTTTGAAAAGCATTGAGAAAGATAGATACAAGAGATATTTTTGTGACGAGACATTACGAAATATTCCATGATAACGTCTTGATTTTCCAAAATACAATCATCAAAAACGATTAAAGAATTCGGTTTACATTCGCTTAACGGAACTATGTCCTCGGAAGCATTATAAAAATATGATATTTTCTTACTTAAGTTCTTCTCAATATTTTCAAATCTTTCTTGTAATTTTTTTATAGGCGTCTTGTTCTAAAGATTTACTAAAAACATACAAATTGGAATAAGGAATCAACCTATTGTAGATAAAATTCAATAATAAAAGTTGTTTTTCCACATCCACTTGAACCAACAATTAACAATCTGATTGGTTGATCTTTCTTATTTTCTTCAAACGTTTGAAGTTTTATCTGATCTTTTTGCTTTAAAAATTTCTCTCCATTTAAATAGAAGATTTTCATCTTGAAGCAACGCTTGCGAAAATGAAGCTGTTCAAGTTGACTTCAGAAAGCTCTAAATTAGTTTTAAACTTGGAACATCCTATACACTTAGAGGAAGAATCAAATTATTTTATCGGTTTAAGCGGCTTTTTATTCTGATAATTTTGTAATAAATATTAGTGAAAGTTCTCCTTATTGTATAGGATTTAGTGAGAAGAACATAACAAAATACTATGGTTTAAACAAAGGATATTATACTTTCGATCAAATAAAAAAATTCCCTTAAAAATTATCTGAAAACATTCAAACAATCAGATAAATCTTTAAACTTTGACGAAAACAAGTTTGAAATGCAAAAAAATTATCTCTCTAATAAAATTCAAATAAAATCACCAGTAAGAATAATGTTTTCAGCAATTATTGTAGATTTGTTAGGGTTTGTTCAAGAAACTATTGAGCCAAATCAGGTATATTTAGGAAATAAAACGCCAAAATTTAGACCGTTCGATGTAATTGAAGTACATTGTAATCTCGTTGAACCTAGTTTTGAAAATCATACCGAACATTTACACAAAGAATCTGAAATTTTGTACACATTTTTCCCAAATGTTGCTTATGGATCAAAAATCAGTGAAAAAACCAAATGAAATCGATTATATTCCAATTAGAAAAAATATTAAAAGAATTCAAAAAATCGTTCTGACTATTCAAGACTCTCTGAAGGAAATCTATTAAATAATGAGAGTAAAACAACAATATATTTAAGATTGTCGAAAGAATGATGAATCAAGGGGGGAACGAATCGTTCTTACCTTCAACTTTTCAAGAAAACAACTTTTGAATGTATAAATTACAAGAGTCTATCCCATAGACCCCTTAACAATCTTCATCCTGACCCTGTTTTTATCAATGAATCTGGACTTTATACTGAAATAAAAATTACTAGTTAAATTTTATTTCTATCTAAATGGAGTCAGTTGTAGACCTACTCAATAATCAACTAAAATTCAATAACAAACATATCTTTACGATTGTTGACGAAAACAATGTGATCTGGTTTAAGGCTAAAGACGTAGCAAAAATTCTAGAATATGAAAATACTATGCAAACGATCAGAATAAACGTTGACGAAGATGATAAAAACTTCTATTTTAATCTAAATATAAGGGGGGCTATAAATAGCTTACCTTCAAACTTCCAAAATAACACTGTTTTCGTTAATGAATCTGGACTTTATTCTTTAATTTTTGAGATCGCATAAACCAGAAGCGAAATTGTTTAAAAATTGGGTTACGAAAGAAGTATTACCTTCCATTAGAAAATATGGTGAGTACAAACTCAAAAACGAAAATAAGCAGTTAAAAAGATGAAATAAAACAGTTACAAATTTCAGGTCAAATGAAATCCTTGAAAATAGAGAATCAAGAATTGCGAATGGAATTAATGAAGAGAGATATGGTATGTAAAGATTTTGATAAGAAAAAAACACCATGTTTTTGTGTTAATTAAGAAGAATCACATGTGGGAAATATCCTTATTACGTTATCAGAGCTCAGAAACGAGAAATACCAAACCGATTAAAACATCTAAAAATAAAATATCCTGAATTAGAGATTTTGTTCATTGATGACGAACCAAATTCTATCAATCTGTATAACCAAATGAAAAGAATCTTTGAATATTTTATACAACGGAAATCATTTTACTACAAATATGGCAGAATCTCGACTGATTTATAGAATATCTAAATTACACGATGAAAATGTTTCTAAATTTTACTAAAAACTCTCGATTTATTATATTTTGTTTGTAAATGTTTAGCATAACTAGGTAACCATTGTAGAATTCTTTTTTCATATTCACAAGGCATTTCGTTTTTATAACTTTCGCTGAAAGTTTTTTTAGCACAATCTTTGCAAAAAGCATCTTTTCTATCTTTACTATACTGCCAGTTATTAAATTCAGAAATATTTTTAATTTCTTTACAAAAGTAACACTTTTTCTCTTCTAAAGTTAATTTGTTCATTTTAAACGTATAATTCCTTACAATAACAGTCTTTTCTATTCTCTTCTTGACACTTTGTACATTTCTTTTGAGACTCCATTTATATAGAACAAATTATTACACGATGAAAATGTTAAACTCTTGAATTATGATATTTTGTTTGTAAATGTTTTTGATAATTATTTAACCATTTTATAGTTCTTCCACATTCACATTGAGTATCTTCATAATATAATCTATGGTGATTCTTCTTTACACAATTCTTTACAATATGAGTCTTTCTTATCTCTACTATAGTGATCACTATTAAACTCTGAAATTTTTTTAGTTTCTTTACATTTAAGACATTCTTTATCTTCCAAAGTTAATTTTTCTATTTTAATCATATAATTCTTTATGATATTCCCTTTCACAATCTTTGCAATTATAATGCATTCCATCTTTCCTATTTTTATCTTTATAAAATTCATTTAAATCTTTAAATTCTTGACACTTTGTACATTTCTTTTGAGACTCCATTTATATAGAAAAAAATTACAGCTTTGACTTTCTCAATTCATATTCATAAAACTTTCCGGTTATTTCTTCATTATTTAAATCTTTTTATACTATAAGTTACAGGATCTGTGTTATTAATTTGATAAATCACAAAGATTTCTCTTGACCAATTGTTCTTATATTTGTTCGAAAATGTTTGTTTTTTACTAACAATTCTTACATGATCATTGACTTTAAATTTAGTTTTTCGTGTGAATTTCAGGTGGAACATACTTGAAAAACGGTCTCTAATAACTCCTTTTCTGCATCCTTATCTACGTCTTTCGGTTTCATTTTGATTGTGCTGTGAACTGTATCGTTATAATTGTTTAACGATTTTTTGAAGAATATCGATCCATTTAAAGTTTTTATTAATCTCAAAAAGAACCTTCATTCTTTCATTTTGAGTTCTGTTATATCTCTCTACAATACTTGATTTCTCTTCGTTTTTCAGTATGATAAATCTTAATGTTGTATTTCCTCAAAACATCGTTAAATTCTTTATTTTTAAACTCTAAACCCTTATCTGTATGAAGTAGGTTAGGAGGATTTGTGATTCATCCTTATGGCATCTTTTACTATATCTTCGAAAGCTTTTGAAATATCCTTGCCGTTTTTTTCTTTTGATAGCTCTTGACCAAGCATATTTTGAGAAAGTATCAATAACATTTAACATATACTTAAATCCATCATTTTGATCTGAATAGTTAGACATTATAACTAAATCTGCTGCCCATAAATCATCAATTCCTAATGTTATAATTTTTCTCTTTTTAAACTTTTTTCGTACTGGTGCATGAATTTCTCGAGCTTCAATCTCTATTTCTTCTTTATTCTTCAATTCTTTCTTTACTTGTTTTTCATAAGGATTCTTTATAAATTTACTCTTATTTGTCTTACATTTTGAACATTTTGCTGCAATTCTATACAATCCGTTTTGAGTTTGAACAATCTTAGAATCTATATTTTTTCGTTTTCTTTTTTACACTTGTGACAGTGAATTAAATCATCTTCCATTTACATATCAAAGTTTCCAAGTTTATTTAATTCGTCTAATATATCAGATTTTGCTTCATTTTTATAGCCATACGGTACTGTATCGATCTTATTTTCTAGGACAATTCTCTTATCATCTTTAGCGTTCAGTGCCAGCTTGTTTATGGTAACAGTGTACAACTCATGTTTATAACTTTTGATGACTGTCATCTCCCTAAATTCTTCTTTATCTTCGAACAAACATCTCTTCAAGTTTTCGATATTTATTGTTTTATTTACAACGCTTCTCCTTAATTCCTTTACACCTAACTGGGTTTTTATCTAGATATTTGTACGAGTACATCTTAGACCTTAAACCACAAAATTCTTCTAAAACTTCGCTATTTAACTCATCTTTGAATTTCCCTATTACCTTCTTATTTTTAGTAGTGAAACATTCATGATCTTTTGGATAATCACTTGTATCAAAGTCATCTATATTTTCTTTAATAATTTTAAAAGGATCTCGTTTCAATTCTAGAAAATAACTGTCCTGTATCCATGTAACACAGATTCAAATCTGGAATCAAACTTCTTTAATTTGTTGTAATAAAACTCGTACATTAGCAATTTTGAGAGGTCGAGAACTGAAAATCCTATGTAAATCGGTTTGTTAAATTTAACCTTTTGTTTGTACATGTGACTCGCTATACAGTTTGTCGTCAAAGATGTTAAAAGCATTTGAAATTTGTTTTCTTAGCTTGTTTCATTGAAAATTCTTCATTTCCTAGTCTAATATCGCATCTATTTCGCACATTTTCCATACTTTTTTTTTTTCCAAAAACTGAGTTGTTCATCAGCTTATAAAAATCCTTCTCAAAGTCACTTGTAGCTTTGGTCCTCATATTAGTATTAAAATCAATGTACTCTTTCATAAAAGGCTTCTGATCGAATGCAATAACTCTATTCACATGTTTCAAAATCATACCTTGTTCCAAATAGAACTTCAAATTTCTCGAATGAACAACGTATTCAGTTTTATCCAGTAGAGTTGTGCAAAGTTTGTTTTTAAAATGTTCTGGAGCAAGAGGTAAATCCTTGTGATGTTCGTGTAAATTTGTTTGGATATCCAAGATCGACTTCGAGAATATAGCCATAATCTTCGTCGCCAGTTGAGTTCTAAAATTGTTTCTTGCCACTCTTCTTTTGTATACGTTTTAGGATCCATCCACTTGATATCGCCGTATGGTAAGTAAACTTTGCATGAGGCCATACCCATAAAGGTTATTAGCATCGAGATAGAGTAAATAGTTTTCGGGCTTTGTCTTATCAAAATCTTTTAAATATTTGTTATTTGCTTTCACATATCGTTTAATACACTGAGAAATGCCCCCGCGAATGCCTTTTTTCAATCATCAAATACATATTATAATCGTTTAATTAGCTGAAGCTCAATTTTCGTTAAATTTTAACATTGCGTCCCATGCGAGACTGGGAGCTGTTAGATAGTGTGCTGGATCAAGCTTATAGCAATTCAAACAAATATTCCTAAAATTTTCAAAGATATCAGCGAGCAATAGAACATCTTGAATGTTATAGGAGATCAGAGTAATTTCCTAGATTTTTCTCTTTTAATTTTGTTCCAAACATTTAAGTAGTGTTGAAAATCTTTTTCAGATATGCTCTCATCTGTCAAAAAGTGAATAGAAATCTTGAATTCTCAATTCTTCTGTGTAATCAAGTTTTTCAATACTGTCGATAAATTCATAGGGAAATATTCCTTTTCCAGATAGAATTTTAAAAATCTCGTCGTCGTCATTTGGCTGTCTTTCTATTATCTCATTCAGTCCATCTTGTATAAAATGATTTGTATGTTTGAAGTCTTCTCTCTTTAGATTTTTAGCTAACTTTTCTATAGACGAGGCCATGAATCTGAACGTGTCTACAAACGAAAACTTGATGAATTTTCTTGGCTTATCACCTTCGAATTCATAGCCATATCCAGAATTTACAGAATAATTTATATATTTTTCATCGGTGTTTGCAATCAAATCAAACATTTCCATATTGTTTAGCCAATTCTTTTATGTACAAATGAGTATCGTAATTTGACATATTGTGGCAGAAAACGGGAATATTCTGAGGAAATTTCAAATTTAGATTGCAACATGCATGAGCTGCGCCTCGAAACTTGCCGGTTAAATGACAATGAATCTCTTACTTTATTATAACTCTTATCTTTCCAACTATCAGGAGTAAAACCATACTGAATTGACCCAACATCATAAGCAGACCATTCACAGATATGACAAACGTTTGAATTTTTGATACGAAATTTCTTCTTCTTCTGTCAATTTCATAGGTTTCATGTTCTTAGAATTATATTTTTTCGCTATGTATTTCGATAATTTATTGAGTTCTTCAAACAATTTTGTCGGGACGTTTTTCAAATCTTCTTCATTTTTGGCACGATAACATATCGGTTTGTACATGCGATTGGTCACATTCGACACTAAATATAGAGTAAAACCATAAGGAATGTGCCTCTGAATCTTGGTTGTAGTCGATCTTTATGGATTGTTCTTGCATGTCGGAATTTTTTCTAATATGCTCTCAAAGTCCATATAAATTACGTACGGATGGTTAAATTTCTTTTGATAATTAGTAAATTTAGTTTGTTTGACCTGGAAATGGCATAAATTGGCTTACAAACTTCATGATTTTTACAAATTTCTAAGTGATCTGTTAAATCTCCAGATTTGTAAAAATGGCTTAAACATCTTCTACACAAAAATTTTCTTTCTTTATGTTTAGACAACTGCGAAGAAACAAGCTTATTTAAATCGGTTATCAAAACATAATGAGATTCATCATCTTGTTTAACATACAATAAATCAATGTTTGTTTCAGCGTCATATTTTTCAGAAATTTGTAACGGAACAATGTTAAATATTTTCATCAAAAACTGTAGACATTGATAGACATTCTTGGATACTTATACTTGGAATTGTAGCTTCGTTTTTCAAATATTTGTATATTTTTCAGAGACATTGGATACTCAAAACCTGAAAATATTTCGTCATTCACAAATTTTTCGTATTGCTTTACACGTTCACAGTCTCTTTCTGGTTTTTCAATAGCACATCTTATTGAGTAAATAAAGCAAAAATCATCTCTATTTTTTATATTTATACAAGCTTTTTTATCTTTGATATTCTTTGGTAAATCGATGTATGATCCTGCATTCATCATTTCGTGTTTGTTAAGGCTCAAAACTAGTTGTTTACAACTTTTAAATGTCCATCCGGAACCTTTATTTTGGATTATTCGTTTTGTTCTCGATGTGTTAATTTATTAAATTGCTTAGTAATAAAGTCGTTTACGTCAAAGATTTCGTCTGGCTTTGATAGTAAAATACATTAGACATGTTTGCGGTTCACCATTCACTAAAGTTCGTTCGTATTCACATTCCAAAGAGAGATAGCCCTTCATATTTTTAAACATTTTCTTGAAATTTCTCGATTAAACTTTTAATTTCTGACCGCATAATTGAATGATATTTGTAAATTGACATGGAATTGTCGTTCAAGTTTGTTAAAATGTATTTGCTTGAAAAGACCGTGTATTGAGGATAAAACTTCTACATCAATGATATTTTCGGATTTTACTTTAAGAGTTTTATCAATTTCTTCGATCATTTCAGACTTGGTTTTATCGTTAGTACCGATAGCCAACTTTTCAGCTATTGAATGAAGTTTTTCATCATTAAATAGGTCGAGATTTTTTTTTTCAACTTTGAAATTTCTCTTTAATTCACGTAATTTCTCAATATTAAACATGTTTTCGTGATCGGCAATTTTATTTTCTCTAGCCCACTGTCTTAAATAATTTAGTTCATTATTGTAAATTTGCTTGTTTTTTTTCATGACTTTTAGAATTATAATGGCGATCATAGTTTTTTCTTAAAATTTCTATTTTGCAGAACGGACATGATATTTTTATCGCGCTCCATTTAGATAGAAAAAATGTATTTAACTAAATGGTGCTTGTAAACCAACGATTGCGCCTCTCACGGCGTGATATCACTACGGATATGAC
Organism: Homalodisca vitripennis; assembly: GCF_021130785.1. Lineage (NCBI taxonomy): Eukaryota > Metazoa > Arthropoda > Insecta > Hemiptera > Cicadellidae > Homalodisca > Homalodisca vitripennis. The sequence goes on along the minus strand of NW_025779538.1, from coordinate 17,992 downwards.
GCAGGCGAAGCGATTATCGTGATGGTCGGTCTGTAGTAGCACACCTCGACTGTCATTAAAGAATTAAACAAAAATGAAAAAATTACACTTGGTTGTTACTGGAAAGAAGACTATTAAAGATAAAGAAATTATAACAATTAACTTTGTAGAATAAAGTCTTAACTCTAAAAACTTGCAGTCCCTCCCCACGTCATAGTACTGTTTTGATAACCATAGTTGGTGTCTTTCTTCATAGGAATCACATGGAATATTATCTACAGTAATACCTTTTGTTTCACACAAAATGTGGCTATATTCTATAAGAAAAATTCTATAATGCTCTTTAATGAATTGTGTTGATAAATCTTGATACTTACAAAAATTCCTAAGAAATTCATCAATTAAGTCTTGATTATCTTGAAAGGACGTATAATATGGGAAAAAATGTCATAAAAAAACGATGAAAACTCTCTGTTTGTTTATTTTTTACTTTCTTTTCAATATCTTTCGTAATTATATTAAATATATAATCCCTTATTTTTTTCGTTTTTTGTGTGTGTACACGTGTGCAGTTTTCGTTCTTTCTGCAAAAGACTCTACAAGTTCTTTTAATTCTGTTTCATTTAAAGACGGTATCAACTGTTGTTGAGAATAAACCGGCAATTCACTGAATTCATCTTTGTTGCACTGTTTTAATGCTAGAAACTGAAGAGAGCTTGGTGAGTTCATGTTGTTTTTATTTAGTAGAAAAGTTTTTTATTAAAGTACAGTATGTTTTTAGTAAAAATGTTTTAAATTGATTAAATTTTATTAAGATTTCGAAGATTTTTCCTTTATTCGTAGCAGATTTGACAACATTTTACAAAGCACAGCTTAAGAAAGTAGAAGCTCAGATTTGGTTAATTTTTCATTCCACAGAGTAGATAGTAATGTACCGATCGCTTTTGGAGACGAACGACTGTAGATTCGGTTAATTTTTCATTGAGATTTGCTGTGTTATTTCTCAGCTTCCTTTATGGTACATTGAACAGTATTTTACATTGCTTTTCGGTTGGCTCCGAAAGTGCGCCAGGAACCCCATATTACTATCTACTTATATATATATATATAAAGAGAGAGAGAGAGAGAGAGAGAGAGGAATTATTCTAAACTCAGAGATTGCTAGATTCCTTAGTAAGGCCCTGTCACAATTAATCCTAATTCAATCTTAATCCAAGTTAAATTTCAGTAAGGATACGAATCTGTTTCAACTGGAAATTACTTAAGTTGGTTGGGAAGGTAACTCGATGCTCGGCTAGGAGTAACGACAGATGATTTATGATTTATTGTAAGTTGAGATTCGGAGGCGAAATACAAAGCATTGATGAGGCCATTCTGGTTTCAGAGACCAATTTCTATTTATCAGCCAGATATATAATAGGCTCTCCAGAGTTACAACAATAGAAAAGTTTCAAAATCTTACATAATTTTTAAATATAATTTTGAATATAAATTCGAATGATAATATGATTGTCACATGTTAAATCGAATACTTAAACTTAAAACATACTGTAAATTTTTTGTATCGGTGCAATTCTTTAGCTAGATTCACACTCATATCATTGATTACAGATTCACAATATGAAATATTAGGTGAAATCAATGTTTTACCAGTAAATTTTCTCAAGTTTTGCAAGAAATTTTGCAACCTGTTGTGTGAGTGTACACACTGTAACAAACACCTTACAGTTGCCCACTACAGAATCACGCCATCCAAGAGATGAGTTCATAGTTAGACCCAAATCTTTTACTTAGTCGTAGTATAGAAGAGGCACTTTATTTAGAGTGATTTTTAGACGTTTTTTGTGTCTATAAAGTTCTGAAGTTGTAAGTGGCAAGTAATAATCGTTTATGTTTTTTAAGCTTCAATCCGCGTTTCGTTGTCCATTCCACAAGTTTTTGAATGCCAAAGTTTATGCTGCGTATTGTTGTGTGTGATGACATGGACCTCACAGTGAGTGTAAATTTGAAAATCATCAGAGTACATGTGATATATAGTGAATGCAATTACTGTGCAAATGCCATTTACGCAAATTAAAAATAAAAGAGGCTTCGGTATTGAACCCTGCGGCACACCACAAGTAACCATTCTGTAGTCAGACACATAATCAGCTACTCTTACACATTGTGCCGACTCGAAACATAATTTTTAATCCAAGCCATTAATCCATTATCATTACTACAATGTTATAATTTTTAAAATTTTTAGATATACATTACTAGCTGTTTCCCGCGGTGTCTCTCTAATTATGTTGTTGCATAAGAGGTATTTCACCTACCTATATTAGGGAATTCTAAACTCGGAGATTGTTACATTTCTTAGTAAGTGAAAAATGACTTTAAGTGTGTAATATTGTACAAAATAGCAAATATATGCCCATTAGGCCCTGTTTTACAATTAACCATAACTCAATCTTAAGTCAAGTAAGAGTAAAGGAAAATCCTAAAGCACGTAGCGCGCTAATTACAGCAAAGAGAATATAACGCGATTAAGTGTCATAATAGTACACTGAGAATTTATCTACCGTTTGGCAAATGTCATCAGTAACACTTAGAAGCACCGTTTTCAGTGCCATGATTTGATCAAAACTCTGATTGAAACTTATTCAAAATGTTATGTTATTTGTGGTATATTGAAGATTTACAGTGCATTATTATTTCAAATGCCTTTGAAGAATGCTAATGCCTTTTGGTTTTATGGAAAATTAATTGTGTTAATTGCTCATACAAGGGCAGACTTCTAATGTTCAGGGAAAATAACAGTGATTAAAGATTTATTATATATTCGTCATAAGCAGAAGAAAATTTTTCAATATTTTTAAAATCTCTATAAGTTGTAAACAAAGACTTGTTACCAAGAGGTTTAGTTTTTAGAACACAGTATATGACATGACTTATGAACATGATGTTAGAAGCTAGGGACTGGAAACTGACCATGAAGGGGGATCTTAGAAGGATCATTGACCACCACAAGGGTCGGGTAGGGTGTAGAAAGTGAAAGGGTGATGTGCGGCATTCAATGGCAGTATAGTTAAAATTAGTGGTCAGTTGATATTAGTTGTGTGATCTACAGAAAAAAAGAAAACAATGTTATTCTATTTATTCTTCCAGTGTACTACTATAAAAACTATAGTAATAATAAACTCGTCTGATTGGACCCGTAAAACTCCAAAATTTCTTATTGTTCGTTCCATAAACCCTAATTTGGACGATAATGACAATTTTAAAACAAAAACCAGCACATTTGTTAAAGCTTCCTCACCACATATTTTAAAAATATTGGTAGCAAAATATATTGAAATGAAAGGTGGTAACAAGCATCTTTGATACCTCGATACTGCAGTTTTTCCAAATATTAATTTATTGAGTATTGGAATCGGTTAACAGCTGATCATATTTGAAAAAATATTTTATTATTGTGTGTTTTTATCTGCATTTCAGAGAGTTTCGCAACTTTAGAAACCAAAGGATTGAAGTTATGGGTTGAAAAGAAAAGTCCTTCCTGCGCCTCTAGCGCACAAAATAAAATTATGAACAAAATTCATGTCTCAACTTTTTTGGATATTCCTAGGCGTACATAGTTTTACAGAACACTACTCGTTCAGTAATCACTCGTATTAACAAAGGCATGTAGTTAACAAAACATTAACAAAAGAATACATAAATTAAGGATCATAAGCTTGAAGAAAATTAAAGAACAATAATGCCTATCTATTCTTCTATAAATAAATGAAATACATTTCATCGTTTTGGGTGTATTAGCCTAAATGGAAAACGGAAATTGTCAGAGGCTGTTTTTTCTTTCTTAATTAAACAAAAGACAAAAATGAGTTCCAGAGTTATCGTTTCAGGTTCACTTTCCCTAATTGTTTTTTGTTTCCCGGCATTTATAATTCATCTCAGCACCGGATAGGTATTTCAAAAACATGTATTGATTTCTAAAGGCATAAAAGTATGGATGAGGTTTCCATAGTTTTCTTCTTAATAAGCTGTGTTTTGAATTAAATTCACATGCTAATATTGTACGAGTACAAATAAGCTTATTATCTTTGTAAGTATATTGATTGTCAAAGAAAAATTCAGTTGAAATAAAGTTTAAAATGAGTTCACACTTTTTAAGGCATTAACATAACATGGAAAATAACATCACAATGATGACGTCACTATAGAACATGTCTACATGTCAGTCACAGATATAAAGATGGAACTCGTACAAGTCATCTCTCAATATAAGAACACTGACATGAGACAAAAAAACTTCCCAAAACTTAATTTCTAAAACCTGTCATTAATAGCATTTTCTTTCTTTCAAAAAAATTTGTTATTCGTCACAAATTTGTCTGCAAATAATGTCTCTTTTAATTCTTAAAAATATCGGATATAAAGGTCCTTAATTTAAAAAAATCCTATTATTATTGCACTAATTTACCAACTTGTGACAAAATCTGAACATAATCATTTTTATATGGGGACGGTAGAGTGTATGCAATAGGCAACAGTAAAACAGACTTAAATTCTTCTAAAATACTAAAACCACATGATAGAGGCTAATATTCATCCATATTTCACACCTGGCGAGCAATGGCAACACTGGAATTCTATAATAAAGGGCAATGCTACATATTGTGGTCTGGATAACACGTGACAGAAAACTTACCATAGACCGCATGGTAACCATGTTATGCATCATGATGCTATAAGCAACACTGCAGTTGCCACCATCAGGGCTGGTTAGACTAAAACAATTTGTTTTATCCCTTTATTCTACAATATGAATAAGTCAGAAATATACTGCTATTTACAGTATGATAATTCAAAGATAGTAGGAGTTAACTCAAACTATGGTTTGAAACCGCCTGAAGTAATAGAACAGAATGCGAAATAACTGAAAATATCTGGCTTGATAGTGCACTATGCAGCGATAATTCCGCTTGGAACGAAAACCGTGTCTGGCAATTTCCGATGTCATATGAGGGCATCACTTGTTCCTGATTGATTTCCTACGCTTTGCGTTGTGGAATATTGTGTTTAGGCATTCTATAATAGTTGTATTTTATATATTTCTTTCCTTAATAAGGATAACCAATTCTAGCTTGGCTTTGCAACATTCGTTTAAGACCTTAGTGTCCATATAATTATATATTTATGTAACACGAAATCATTCACATTTACTGTAACTTCCATTACCGCTCCATAAGTATGTCACCTAGTTTTAAAAAATACTGATAATCTACAGTATGAAACCTATCAGTGTTATGGAATGATATACTTTTGGATGAGCAACTTGATACGGTCAGTCGCAAAGATTTAAAACAAAATATTTCTCAGAGCTTAGTACCATTATTCTGAGCAAGTAAAAACCGTGCCATATTTCAATTTTTTAAAGCATTCAAGTAATCTTTTCTAGGGAAAAAAACTACGCAGATATTTCAATCACGTAAGTAAATAATGAAGATAAAATATCTTTCCGAGCATTTAATTAAATTTTAGGTATTACGACTCGTTGCCAAGCAATCTGCTGTTTGCTCATTTGTCTTCTAAAAAGGTTATTTGCAATGTATTATATTCCATAGAATGCTTGAGGTATGTATATTGTAATGATTTTAATCAACACATAAATCTTTTAAATGTCTATAATTTTCATTAGGATTTATATTCAAAATGTTATTTGGTTCCAAACAAATGTTTCTATCAAATTCGTCAAATATGCTAAGGCGTTTGAATAACCATTAATGGTGATTGGATTGTCTAACACTAGATATATTTAAATTAATGTTCAGTCAGCATATATAAACTGCCATCTGAATATTAGTAATGTACTATATTACTACTAGTGTTTTATCATTTTATGGTAAAAAAACTCAACATTAAGATCGAATAAACGCAGAGTAAAGAATAAAAGCATTATAGTTTACCACTGTGATAACAGAATTAAATATTAAATTTCATTAGGTACATATAGAGAAGCTTACTTCAGTCTACAGAAAAAAGTCCAAGAATGAAAAGAAAAGAACATGAATATATCAGCCTAAAATTTATATCGGCTTCGCAATTATTAATTTTTACTATTTAATAACTTCAACACATATTAATGAATTTATTAGTGACAAACAAGGAATTTATACAAAGGGAAACTCGATAAATGCCAAGAACGGATGACCTAGGTTCTTTTATCGAATATTATCACGAGCCAATTGGGTTCGCATCCAATTAACTTGGCACTCTGTTATTTGATCTTTTATTAACTTCTGAAATGTTTGAAAATTACTTTTTATCCAACAATGGTTATCGCTCAATGAGTTCAGATTTAATATTACAACTAGCAGTTACCCTTGGCTTTGAATGCAGCGTAACTATTAAATAACAGGTACCTCAAAGAAACACCCTAGTAAAGAAAATTTTTATATTTCTATGTCTTAAAATTCCTTTTCTGTCAATAAATTGATAACTTCCGGCAGCTATAATTTACTTCCGGTCAATATTATTTTCTGCGCGAGAAATCTTTTAATGCGTAAGCCGCATGATTGTGTCAATTCTCATTTTTCTAAGACATTGAGAACATTAAAAACAAAATATACACAATTATAGGGGTTTCTTCACCTTATTAGTGGGTCTGCATAAAAAATATATCCTTTTCCAGTGGAGATTATAAGGTATATTTTTGTTTTATTTAATCTTTTTAGGGCAACGGGAAATTATTAAACACGAATTATAGTTTTTCTAGAGGTTACAACTTTATGTATATGAAATATCAAACTCAAGCTCAGAAGTACTTAAAGAATTAGAGCCAGTCCCAAACTGTATACAAAAAATTAGCGATGATTGGTTTCTAAGTTTTGTTGGGCTGAGCAGTTAGAATGGCTGTTCTATTTGAGGGTCACAAATTTTTCACCTCTTATTTAAATTATAAGAAACTTACACAAGTTATATGCGAGCACAGCTCTTTTACACAAGTTAAACTTTCTTTGTCATATATATATATATATATATATATATATATATATATACTATATATAAATTTATAATAGCTTAAAGTGTCTACTTTGCTTTTTAAAAAAACCGTCGTAAAGTTTTGCAAAATATCCATGCGAGTTATTCCAGTTTATAAAATTATCCAACATAATTATGAAATAAATAGTGCCTGAGGTGTTTGCAAAAATTGGTAAAACAATCAAAATTATTTGTTATAGCCTGCAGTGGGATCACAAATGTGTGAGTGCTCTTTTTGTGTGCGAGTGATATACATAGCAATAAAAACACTCTAAATTATTTTATGAGCGTCATCATGAATAAAACATTTTCCTTCGCAATATTAGTTTATCAATTTAAATTGTAAAGGCCATATTTATTCTCTACGGTCGTAAACCTCTCAATATTGTTGAGATCTATTGTAATAATGCTCAATTAATTGTATTGATTTTTTTCCATTCTATAACAGGTTTGTACAAGCAACCTGCTATTTTAATTCTAGCTGCTGTCTATCTATGAGTATGAAAATAGATAATTAGTCTATGAGAAATATGAAACTTGTTTCTCGCTATAGCGGAAGATGAATAATGTAGAGCATACGAGCACACTTCCCGCCGAACTCTGCAACTGGAGGCTTTTATAAAAGACACACTTATTAAGCAATATGTAGTATGTAACTATGCAAGTACAAGAGCTTTAATGATGTAAGCTGACTTGCGAGTTTTCTTACTGCTTAATCAGATATTACATTTTCTAAAGAAAGCCTTGATAAGAAGTAAAAACTGTCATATTAGATGTTTTGTTCAACTCTTTTCGTTAAAAACATTAATCTTGAGCCCATAGGAACGACTTTTCAAAGGCATAGAGAATTTATGTAACATACTGATTAAGAAAATGTCTCATCAAAGATTGATAATGGTAATTATAGTAACCCCAATGTTCTACAGGTTTCCTGTTTCTAGCAGAACCTGGTTCCTAGTAGGCCCGACCCCTTAGCTGCAAAGACGGTTGAGGGTTCTCCTTGCTATAACCACTTACCAGGCGTCTGCGATAATTGGGTATGCCACGCTTCTGGACTGTAATCCCACTCCTTGATTGTAAATCCAGTTATGATTTATTCTTGGTTAATTAGATAGAAAGACGAAAATCTGTTATAGTAGTACATTAAAAATGAATTTCATTCGTTAAGTATTACTACATATGATCACAAATCATAATCTAATTTAAATTTAGATGTTGGCTAAATCGTTAGGCATAGTTGAATTTTTCTAATGAGATTGAAATCAGAATATTTTCAATTTGCTTACTTTTTGAAGGATTTTCAAGGATCGCATTGTATTAAGTGTCTTTCATAGTTTTTGGTATTCGTAGGGATTACTAATTTGGGATTACTCTTCCTCTTACCTAGAGATTCTAGAGAAGAATCTTATTTTTCACTGTATATCATATTATATTGCATACGTCCCTTCATATTAGTATATTTTACTAATATAATTGTATTAGGTTTATAACAATTAGACTATGATACAAATAAAAACTTTATTTATCTCTATCAAAAGAAGATTTCATGTCTGTCATTCTATAATTTGTAGATTGTTTTTATACGGACAATATGGAAGTAGCCAAACTGGTTGCTGAAAATAAAAAACTTAAACATCCTATACTTCAGCTTAAGAACAATGCATACACGTTCTTGACCAGTCTATTTAGTCGGATACTCGTCACATGCAGTATACCAACCAGGCGTCTATGGTGGCCATATCGTTGGTTGAGTACCCTGTGCGTAGTTTTTTTGTTCTCAAGATAATATATATTTCATTAGCTGGAATATATATATTTCTTACATTTTTCTTTAGTTTAAATTTAGTAAAAAAAATATTTACTAGGTAAATTTTGCTGATCAATAAAACTACGGGTGTTTTGCACATTAGGCGACGCTACTTCAGTAATGGCTGTGGTTTGCGATCTTCGACGCCTGAGAACTCATTGGTTGGATTGAAAACGTTGGAACTTGAACTTGAAAAAGTTTGGGAGACGTCGAGAAAACGTGAATAGTAAGAAACTCGGAAAGAATTTTGCAATCGAGTTGAGTACTGAAATGTTTTTGAGTGCTGGCTGTTTTAGTAGTGTTATCAATAAACCCGCAACAATATAGAAAGTGAAGTGGAGCAAAAGGAAAACTTTTCCATTGCAGCTGAAAGGGAAAACAATGGAACAGATCGACATTGAAGCTTGGAAGTTACTCTTTACAAGTTACGTTGGTTAATTAAATCAATGATTGAAATGACATATTTTCAGTCCTCCCCTTGGGTAGGTCTATACTTATATAGTTACCTATGCTTATCTCCGCCAGTTTGGTAATCATAGCCCACGATACTTAAATAGTTATTGCATATTGCAATGATTGTCTTGCAATTTATATAATTTAAACCCATAATACAAATATTTTTCTTTTTTAGGCTTGGCTAGTCAATCTATTATTTTAGTTGACTGTGAAATTATAATTATTTATCGTTTTAAATAGTTGTTACCTACTATCTTGTGGAATGATCATGTATGTTAGGTGCCTTTGACAATTTTGAACATTACTTTGGAAACAACAATAAACAGTTTTACATATTACAATGTTTTATGCTGGCCACTTTCACGTATACTAAACCCATCTCTTCCAAACAACAACATTGTTACATCAGAGCCACTCGAGACCTGGCCCCGACATGGATGAGTTACGCTTCCACAATTCTCTATCTCTCTTGCCCAGAACACTTTACACACCTTAGTAAACGATTAATCTAAAGCTTTTAAGCAATTTCGTCGCGTTTTAGTATCAGTTCTTTACTTGATTTTGAAAATTATATTTTATATATATCATATATTATATTATATATATATAATATATGATATATACGTAATATATATTGTGTTTTGTAAATTACTGTACAATTTTTTGTTTTTTTTACATTTGCACTATATTTCGGTGAAAACCGTCTTCAGATGCATAAATTTTATAAATCATATATGTATATATGTATATATATATATATATATATATATATATATATATATATATATATTCAATAAATATTGAATCACAAAAAGTACTTGCTCCGCCGGGAGTCGAACCCGGATCTCTCACTTGCCGGGTGAATGTGCTACCATTACACCACAGAGCGCTTACTTTTTCCGATACAATTATTTTGTATTTGGCCGTATCTGTCACATATGGGTTTAAATAAGCAAACTAACATATGATCGGAAGACCAAATACCTGTCAAACGACTTTTATTTACATTTAATTGTATAAGTGGCAATAGCCTTATTTAAATTCAATAAATATTGAATCACAAAAAGTACTTGCTCCGCCGGGAGTCGAACCCGGATCTCTCACTTGCCGGGTGAATGTGCTACCATTACACCACAGAGCGCTTACTTTTTCCGATTCAATTATTTTGTATTTGGCCGTATCTGTCACATATGGGTTTAAATAAGCAAACTAACATATGATCGGAAGACCAAATACCTGTCGAACGACTTTTATTTACATTTAATTGTATAAGTGGCAATAGCCTTATTCAAAAATATTTATTGAATTTAAATAAGGCTATTGCCACTTATACAATTAAATGTATGTATATATATATATATATTATATAAATATGTATTATATATATTATATATCTATAATTTTTTTAATAGATCCCTATAAATGTAAGGGGGAGTTTCAACAATCCAAGTAGACACAGGGCTAGGACATGCGTTATCATGCTTTTTGTGTTAACAATACACAAATTTATTAGGACAAAATAGTTTCTAGACATCTGTAAATTAAACTATTTCTTTATTAAAAATACTCTTCGATTTGGAAGTCAGAGTCTAGTAGCATTAAAGATGTATACATTACAATTTCATACTACTAAGTTATAAGTGCCTATTTTGACTAAAAGTAGAAATTTTTGAAATTAAAAAGGTTTTATTCTCCAGTGATCATGTTAGCTAGTAACTAGATTGATAGTTATAACTATAGAAAATGCAAGAGTGCAGAGACCATTCATACTTATATTCGATGTTGCTTATATAGAAATAAAATCGTCATGCAAAGACTGTAAGTCACCTTCAGACATACAGACAGACCAAAAGAACTTTGTTCAGCCCCTCAAAATGATAGGCTTCGTTAACGCCCAATCTACAGTAAGTGTTCTGTACATATGATTCATGTAGGACCATATTAAAAGATGGTTTTTGCTTATTTAGTTGACAAGAGCACTCATTATTTTGAATTTTTACCAATTATGTTTTGTTTTTTGTTTTTTCAAATACAAAATTAAAAACCATGTTTTAAGGGCTAAAATCTATTGCTCATCTATATAAAACTTAACGCCACATTCAAGACATCTTCTCAAGAAAATTTAAAACTTTCAGGTGTATGCTTGAATATTTGGATGTAGCCTATAACTTGTTCTGTTCATATCCAAAAAGTATTTTTTGGTTGCTTAGAATCATGTCAGATTTTTTACAAGTATAGAAGAAGGTGTATTCTTATGAATTAGCCTATGTTCATGTTTATTGACAGGAATTAAACATGAGTTGATTTTCTAGCTATCTTTTCAGCTCTTACTATTTTGCAGGAAATTTTTACTGTATGATATTCTTTTACATTTGTGTGAAGATAATTATTACAACGATCTGACGTGATATTTATTTTAATAGTTGATTACGTATAAACGTTAAAATTCATTACGATTGAAACTTATACCAACTCAAATTTTGCAGGAAATTTTTACTGTATGATATTCTTTTACATTTGTGTGAAGATAATTATTACAACGATCCTGACGTGATATTTATTTTAATAGTTGATTACGTATAAACGTTAAAATTCATTACGATTGAAACTTATACCAACTCAAATATTCTAATATTTCAGTAAAAAAAATGCGATAGCGTAAAAGACAATCCATTCCATTTATGTAGTTTTTCTAGTTCCAGTGTCCATATGAAAACTATACAAGTAAAATAAACATTAATCATAGAGTAAATTTTATGTTTCTGCTATAATGGTATAAATATTATGCATTTGTATTGTTGTGTTAAGAAAATAATATAAATTGAATAAAACATTTTGATATCTGAAAGATGGTAAATAAAATACTTTAACATGAAAATTTAATATAATAACACTGATTAGCTACAGTAGGCTGTCAAAAACTATAAACATATTAAACCACTCATATTTTTTGCATTAAATAAAATATGCTCATAACTCAGTGAATTATTCATGAAATGTTACAAGAGTAAATAACTTAATATAGTAAACCAGTCTTTAAGCGTATATCTGCTAAGGGCTTTAGTTACAGTACACTAATTTGGTTTTGATTTGATCATAAATTTCTCATCGGCTTCTGTAAATAAATTATGTGCTGAGATAGTTGATTTGCTTTAACATGTTATGAATTAACTCTGTCCTTAAAGTGAACTGGAATGAGAGGCTTAGAATACTTTGTTGTAATACAACCTTCTATACGCTAAGAAGGGTTTATGTGCAGAGATATAATCCCTGGTTTCTTGTTTAATATTTATTCTGCTATAATATACCCAAAAGCAAATTTAAAGTCTGGCATTTAAAAGAGCTTAACACAGTACGCATTTGTATATACGATTTACTGTTAATATATTCACATCTTTGTAAGCTAATTACTATACTTGTATATATGTATATTTAAAGAAACTGGGATAGAGGGGAAATGTTTTCAGATTTAATGGAAATTTCGAGGTCACCTAAGTCTAAAAAGACTGGTAATAGATTACCCAATTTTAGACAAAGAGTACACTTGTATTAAAACCCATTTACATTTAAAGTTTCCTTTATTTTTTGTGAGACACGATTTCTATTGCGTTCCGAATCGCATTCACATGCAGTTATATTTTTATATGTTATATACAATTAAAAATGTTACTGTCAATACTTCATGCAAATTAAAATAGTTACCTAGTCTTTTTTTCAAAAACTAAAGTAAATCTTTAGGCTACAATATGAATTTGTTCTTAATATAAATTAAATATGAAATAATGAATGAAATGAAATAATGAAATTTATTCCTTTAAAAGTATACACACAAAAACAACTTAATCATAGGAATATAAGTTGCCCACAGTATCCAGTAATTGTGGGCAACGATAATTAATTTTAGAAAATTACAATATAAACCATTAATTTGTGAGTCCGCAACAAATTAAAAACTCGCACTCCGTGGCGCCTTTGCTAAATTGAGGAACTAAAGATTATAATATTACATTATATGACAAAAGAAAAATTACAAATTTTTTACTTTAATAGCTAATATAGGTATACATGCTTGAACCGTACATTATAAGACTCATTCCAAAGTAAATATAAAAAAACTTGAGTGTGCAGATAGTAGATTTAGAATATACATAGATGTAATTATACAAGAGTAGCATTTAGAAAAGACACGTCATCATACGAAAATAGCCAATTTTTTGTTTTATTTAAAAAAGATTTTTAAGTTGGAACATGATTTAATATAAGGTGACAATTGATTAAAATACTTAGGAGCAATATACTGAAAAGACTGTTTTAAAATTAGATTTGTTGACTTTAGGTAATCTAAGTATTCGCTGTAAATTACTTCTTGTTTGGTCAGACAGGTTTTCTGTACCAGTGTTGCCATTTCTAATATAAAAGAGTTTTAAAACTTTGTAAACAAACAAATGGTTAATGGGTAATATTTTTAGATGACAAAACAAAGGGTAGGAGCTCTCTCTTTTGTGACAGTTGAGTATTATTCTTATAATATGATTTTGGGATACTCTGAGTTTTTCCAAATAGTTTTTAAAGGTTCCCCCCAGCATTGCACACCATATTTCAACCTGGAATCAATTAGAGCAAATTAAATAATTCGTAATAGACTGGGTTCACAGAAATTCTTCAAATAATGAAAAGTTCTGATTGAAAATTTGATTTTCTTATGTAATAATGAAATGTGATTTTTCCAATTTAAATTTTCTTCTAAGTTAATACCCAAGTACTTAAAACTAGTATTTTTTTATATCACTTCACATTTGCAATCTTTCGACAAACAGTTCAAATTGTGCAGAGTTAACCCTGCAGGAAATTCAAAACTATTAACTAAACAAAAATTTACATATCTTGTTTTCTTAACATTTATTACCATTTTGTTCACACAAAACCATGAACTCAATAGATCTAAATCCTTATTTATATTCACCCAGATATCATGAATATTTTTTCTGAATAAAAAAAAGCAATGTCATCTGCAAAAGCACTGTTTTGACCTTGAAAGGGTAATTCAAGTAAATCGTTTATAAACACTAACTTAATAAACCGGTGACGTTACTTACCAACATCCACAGTAGTGTGCCACATTAGATTATACGACAATTTCAAAGATATTAATATACTATGTACAGCTCTGATGTGGCGATGTAATCATCGTTTAATAAAATTATAATACAGGATGGACATCAAGTATTGCATCAAGTTTATAAACAATGTTATAGGTATAGTAACAACTTTGCACTTAGATTGCTTTTATTTAATATTTTTTCATCATACCAAGGAAACCCGCAGTATCCACAAAGAGATAGAATTAAATCTTATATGAGAGGATAGATCCATTAGTACGTCAAATACAGAAGAATACAATGACGCAAATGCAACCTCAAAAGATTGCTTTATAAAATATGGAAGCCGTTCATAAAATGTCTCCAATGATTGAAAAACTAATAATATCGGCCTTGGGTCACTTTAGAATTTGTTCTTTGATTTATGTCACTTTACAGTTAACTCCCCCTCAACTATCAAGTAACTTATATCACTACCCAGTTCTCTACCCTAAACATTAAACACAACAGCTCTAACTCTTTCATTTGTTTAACTTTTATTTTGATTTGCTTACCCTTTCATATCAGATCTTCTTAAACAACACATCTTCTAGAGGACATTTTGGTATACTAAGAGTTTAGTACTGGTTAGGCCGATATTCAATAAGAGAGTCACAAAGGACTTGATTTGGGGATGAACAAGAGGTATTGGAAATGATATTGGATTAGAAACGAGAAAAAGACACGTCTAGAGAAAGAACTAACTCGAAAAAGGTAATCTTGTGTTTGTATTTGTTTAGGTCGCTGTTTTTTGTAATAAATAATAGTACCAAAAGTTGTAGAGTTGCGTTCTATAATAAACATTTTTTATGGTAAATATTAGAAAAACATATGCTTAACTTAACTAGAAACACATAATTTCAAAAAGTTTAAGGTAATAAAGTCTAGAATAGCTTTAGTAGAAACATTTTCTATTCATGTAATAAGTGTTAAATATGTAAAATCTTTTTATGTTAAACAATGATTGGTCATGATTGGCATAGAAACATCGATATATTGACATATTAAACTTGTAATATATCGAACAAAATGTGTCATGTTTGTGTGTGTCACAATACGTCTATCATAAACGGTGGATTGCCTCTGGCTGGCGTCCATTTCATTATACACTTGTATTCGGATGGCATTAATTGTTTTCGTGCTGTTCTCTACTAAACAACGTTTTTGTTTTAAACAAACCATCATATAAAACATTTTATACAACTCAGGGTATTAATTAATGTTTTTAAACTTTCACAAACCATTTTTAAGAACATATAAATTGTGTTTCAACAGTCATTCCTGTTTCCTGAAAAAAGAGTAACCCATTTTAAAAGATTATTATTGTATAGGATACTAAAGCTTTGTTCTTAAACATCTCTCTACTTCAGTCTTTGTGTCAGGTTTTGTTAGCAGTTTTTTTTCTATAACTCTTTCTTACTACACGAATATTTTTCTTTCGCCTCAGATATTTTTGTTCTTCCCTATTCATTATAATATACATTTATAATTCCTGTCACACTTTAATTCTTCCCTGAAAATACCGTGATTTCTTACTACGTCAATGCCACTATGCATTGTACTTGTAACGTTGGTACTGAAGGTTTCACACGGTAGTCCTACCTTCTTCAGTAGCTAGAAAATACATTGTTGTTTTTATCATAATTTGACACTTTTGTTAACAATAAATATATAAATATGTTTCTATGCAAATATTGGTCTTACATACCGCTAATAAATAAGTTTCTTGTATGTATATATAAAACATGTATTCACAGGCTTCATGAAGGTAAAGAAGTTATAATATAAAGTTAATAATCTTCCATTTTAAAATTTGTTTATTAGGCTGGACTACGTTTTGCTCTATTATTAATGCTTTAATTTAAAAATTAAAGTTATCTACAAATAATGTAGTACGTTCATAGAAAATTTGAACAGCAG
The DNA here is from genome assembly GCF_021130785.1 of Homalodisca vitripennis. Lineage (NCBI taxonomy): Eukaryota > Metazoa > Arthropoda > Insecta > Hemiptera > Cicadellidae > Homalodisca > Homalodisca vitripennis. Next base: position 1,663 of record NW_025779538.1, on the reverse strand, counting down.
TGAAAAAAGTGAACAGCAAATAAATTATGAAAATTATTGAAGGAGGATAAAGTTGTAAACTTATTGACTGAAGCTCAACTACATGGCTGCCAGCATTTTGATAATACTATGCTTTCTTATAGTTTTATTTTTTATAATGTTATGAAATGTTTTATACTGCTTTTACTTTCCTTTATTTGTATTGCAGTATTCGTTTTGTTATTGGGTTCTAGCATGTCGTCTTTTACTAAAATTTTGTTATGTTCGTGAATTCGTTCGGTTATGAAATGCTGTTTGCTAAAAAATAAATTAATATTGTATTTCTGAAGTTATACCGGTCTAATTGCATGATGTATTGTTTAAATGGAAAATCAGCGATGAGTGTTTAATGAATATTCCAATGATTGCCGCTCAGTTTTTTAAATACACTGCAAATTTGTAACTGTTTATTTATTTGCTAGCATACACACACACTCTCCTCAAACTGTCATATTTTTACAATATTATATGTAATCAGTTTGGCTTTTCGCTAAAGAAAGCTTGGAGTCAACGCAATCCACAGTCTACTATCCTTCCGCGTGACCTTGAACCACATCAGTCGCTGACTGTTCTCAGAGGGGAGGGGCAATTCTTACCTAAAGACAAACGTTTATCCCTATTGTAATCAATTTGATGAAGCGAATACCGTTGCGTTTTGACATTTGGAAATTTGTTTAGGTGCGTGATACTGCATAATTTATTTTAAAATTAAGTATTATTTGATTTGGTGTGGTTCAGATCTCACTTGCAGTGTGCATCTAATTTGAATCGTTAATAGTTTGTGTCAAGGAAATAAAATATTCTCGCGTCAATATCGAAGATCCACAAGAGAACCCATGAATTTTGCTAACGGTGAATGATGCCGTGTAGTTAAATGAAACTACGATTTTGCATGATGTTGGGAGAGAAACATTACTGGTGAATATCAACTAATATATTTAAGGATATGTACTCCAACTCCAAACATTACTAAAATGTAGCATTACATTAAAGAGATTAATATTTTTAAGGGTGAAGATTACAAATCTTTCAAAATGTGAGCTAATTGGCGAAGCTCTTGAAGTCGTGAAAATTATAAGCGCGTGATATTAATGAGTGTTAGGAAAACAAATCATCAGAAATTCTGTCTTCTTGAGGAGTACATTTACTCGATGTATCTCGTTATACATGATTTATACTCTCAAAGTTTTAAAGTGACAGAACTAAATATTCATTTTAATTTAATAATTTTAGACTGTTATGAAACGTAATAAAATGTACTTCCTTTTTTTCAAAGAGTGTATACTAAATCATCCCAGCGAATAGAAACCCAACTTATATATGTAGTCACTATATACATTTATTTCCGTTTAACACTATTATGAAACAATAATACTTAAACCTTTTTTGTGTAGTAACTTAATTGTGTACTTACATAACGATGCCACAATATTTCAAGATTTACCTGTGTAAGCAATGCTTCGACCAGGTGTGAAACAGCGTGGGAACAGGAAAATGTTTTGTATAGTTACACCCGAGCCTAAGAAAGAGCACTAGATGTCGTTATAACAAAGTTGTACAAACTATGTAGTCAAAACTGTAGCATTCCGGAATGCAACCTTCGTGTTACACGAATGTGCGAAATTCTGCGGCACAAATTATTTAA
>NW_025779537.1:0-58501 GCF_021130785.1 Homalodisca vitripennis | reverse complement strand
AGCTAAGTACTCTGAGTTTGAAGAATCAATTGATCAAAATATCATCATAAGCCTTGACATATTAAAATCGTTAATTAAAAAAGCATCAGTGTCTCGAGACTGTGGTTGCGATTTGACTGTAACGGTTGGTCGTTTGTATGGTTTGGCAACTGAGATTATAGTAGAATGTACCGATTGTTGTGCCACAAGTAAATCCTTTTCATCACCATAAATAAGCCCAGCAACTGATAGGCCTTTGTCACCTAGCAACAAACTTTGCTTATTTGATGTAAACGCTAGGCTAGTGTACGGTCTTCGGTGCATTGGCAAAGGGCCTACTGCAGGCAAAATATTTTGCGGGATTATGAACTTGCCACCACCTCCTACCCGTTTTTCAAAATATGCTACAGTTGTTGGTGATGCAGGCCAGAAAGTGGCATTAGAATCAATGCAAACTGCTACAGAAGAAGCAGTGATCGCTAATGAATGTAACCGAGACATTAGATGGAACCTGGCAGAACTGTGTAAGCGTGGCCACAGTTCCCTCAATGGTGTTGTTACGGCAACAAGTGTCGATACAGGAAAGGTGTTAGATGTCGCCATAAAATCCAAATATTGACGTTGTAAAAGACAAGCTAAGAATGAACATGACAAAAACTGTACTGCTAACTACAGTGGTGTTAGCGGAGGAATGGAGGTTGCAGGCGTTATGGATATTTTCAATATATCCCTGGAAAAAAATGTCCGTTATGAGTATTATTTAGGAGATGGGGATTCCAAGGGTTATGACAGTGTAGCACTGGCCAATATTTATGAAGATCTTCCCATAAAAAAAACTAGAATGTATTAGCCACGTGCAAAAGAGGATGGGTACCAGACTTCTAGCATTGAAGCGAAAAAGTAAAGGTCAAAAATTGGACGACGGGAAATCTTTGTCGGGTCGTAATAGGCTCACATATGTTGCTGGGTGATTCTACAGAAAGTGCAACTTTCTTGTCCTTGGAGCTGTACATATATTTCCATATAGAAATATATTTATATAAAGTTCATTTAATATATAATAGTGTCCAATTAACAATTTCTAGTATGAAAATTTAACTTTTTTAAGTCATAGATATATATAAAAAATTATATATATAGGATAATGTCAGTCCCCTGAGCTGTCCCTAGCTAGGCTTTAATAGAGTTATTGGAGTCACCTGTGCTTAAGAAATGTATATAAACAATTTTAAATATTTTTTATATTAAGTATAGATACATCTTTTAATACATAATACATATAACTAAATATACGTACATAAGTTTTGTATGGGTTTATTATTATTTAAATGTATGTCCCTAGAGTTTCGTGTCAGTCTCCTGGTATGAGGGAAATTTTGTCCTAGTGGGATAAGTTGTGGGATTTTTTCAGTTGTAGCAGCACCTAGCTTCCTTTCTGCACTCTTGGATTTGTATTCACAGTTGAAAGTTTTCAAAAGTGGTCTCAAGATTTAAGAAAAAGCCAAGAACATTTGGAATCAGGTCAGTACCCTTTTAGCATGTCAATCCCCTGGCTAACTTGGCTTATATATGGTAATTAGTAAAAATAAAATGTGAATGTTATTAAATAGCAGTGAGTGGCTGTTAGTCACATGTTCTAGCCTAACCTCAAAATTATCTACATTGTCCAAGCTAAATTGAAAACCAACCAGAATTGTCAGTCCCCTGGCCCCAACCTTCTGTTGATTAAGCCAGGGAACTGACAAGATACCAGGGGACTGACGAAAATGGTAAATACAAACAGTTGAAACTGATTTTAGACAAGTTTCTGATACAAACTATATTGTATTATTCATGTTTCCTATAATTTAGGTTTTAGGCCTAATGATACTGTTATTGTTTAACCAATTTGAATCATCGACGTAACATAATTATACAACCTTATAGCAGCATAGAGGTACAAGTTTGGTATTTTAAATAACTAAGACAATATTAAATTTTGAAACTCGTAACATCTTTTAGCCCATAGAACAATGTAAATCTTTGTTACCATTCAAATATTTAACTAACTGTGCTTCTGGAGTCCTCAGAATTTCAAGTAGTTTTTAACTTGTCTGTTTTAAATTGTGTGGTGTTCTATTCCTAGTGCAAGTGTGAATTTTCTTATGTATGTTTCTTCTACACAGGCTTGTTAATTTTATAGGTTTCATGGTACTAACAAATTGTATCTTTTAGGCCCATCAGAAACATGGCACCAAGAAAAAAACAATCTGATAGTGAACGTTTGAAAAAAAGAGAGAGGCGGAGAAAAAAGACAAGAAAAAATTAAACAGAGAAAATTAAGAGAGATTGAAACAAGAAAAAATTAAACAGCACGAAAAGTACCTAAAAAAGTTGCAGAAGGGTCAAAGAAAATTAATTAATGATCAAAGTGACAGAGAAAAGCGTAAAACTAGAAAAAAATGGAGGGATGCAACTAACAGAAGTAGACAACGAAAAAATAAGGCTGAAGAAGAAGAGCAGTTTTTGAATGAAAATTCACCCCCACCAAGTGAAAAATGGCTCACCTCTGCCTGCTGAACCACCTAAAGCTGATGGTAGAGGAAGTTCAGGAAGAAAAAAAATGAAGAGGAACAAAACTAAATGCTACAGGGACTTGGAAGAGTTGAAGTTGAAGTATAAAAAGTCAACACAAAAGGCAGAAAGGTACAAAAAGCGCTACTTGCGACTCTTGAAATCTACGGAAATGGGAAATACAGTTTCAACTCCAAGAACAAAAGTTAAGCAATTACTGAAAGGTCAAGCAAGCTATTTCAGCAGTTGTTAGGAAAAAATTATTTTTGGGGAACTACTTGAACAAGAAGTTTCCAAAACTTACAGGAACACAGCTAATACAAGAGAAAAACATTTAATTAGAAATATGTTTAATCCTGACAATTTACGTAAATACAAAGTGAAAAAATCTGTTGAGAAGATTAGTTTGGTATCAATAAAGCAAAGTACAACACAAATTACAAAACTTTACAGCAAAAAATTGCAACTGATGTAAAATACTTTTCTTGAAAGAGATGAGTTCAGCCGTTTATGCCCAGGAAAAAAAGATACCATCACATTAAAAAAAGATAAAAGACAAAAGCGATTCCTCAATAAATCTTTGAAGGAAATTCATGAAGAGTTTTTGAAGCAAGCAAATTACACATTATCGTACTCCCTTTTTTGTAGACTGCGTCCATTTTGGGTTCTGGATCCAAAAGTTGAGAATAGAAATACTTGCCTTTGTAAAAAGTGCAGCAACATGTCAATGTTGGTTTCAAAACTTAAGGCTTTAAAAGTGATAGAGGAAGAATGTCCTGAAAAGCTAGTGAACAGCTTATGTTGTTCTGAAAAGACTGTGAAATGTTTGTTTAGAGACTGTAAGAAGTGTCAAGAAAAAATTATACTCTATAATGAGTTTTCTGCTAGTGATTCAACAAGTTTTAACAAGTGGATCGATGAAAATGTTGAAGTTATTATTAAGGGAAATAAGAAACAAGTTAAAAAGGCAACCAAGAAAACATTTACATGCACCATTGGAGATTTAGTTGAAGAGATAGAGAAAAACATAATAACATACATGTTTCATTGTGGTAGGATTAAAGGACAGTACAAGGCGGTGTCAGACAAAAAGGAAAATCTACAACAAGATGAAAATAATCATTCATATTGATTTCAGCGAAAACTACAATGGCAAGTTTTCTGAAGAAATACAAAGTGTACATTTTGGAGGGTCTAGAAGCCAAACTACCTTACACACTGGTGTGCTGTATGTCAAAGATCAAAAGCCTATTTCTTTTTGCACAGTGTCAGAATCCAAAGAGCATGGTTCAGCAGCCATATGGGCTCACTTAAAACCAGTGCTTCACTATATACAAGCACAGTTTCCCTCAGGTTAAAAAGATACATTTTCTGAGTGACAGCCCATCGGGGCAGTAACGGAATAAAACCATGTTCCATTTAACACAAATCTTTTTGCCAAAGATATTTGTTGGGTTGGAGAGTTGTTCGTGGAATTTTTTCTGAGGCTGGCCACGGCAAAGGCGCTCCAGATGGAGTTGGAGGCTTCATAAAATGAAACTGCCGACAAATGCATAGCACAAGGGTCAGACATAAACGAACATAACTGCCCTGTTGGCAATGATCAAAGAGAAGTGTCAAAAAATTTTTGTTTGGAGAATTAATCAGGAAGAAATCACTTCAATAGAGCAAATCATTGAAGATTCAGGAAAGCTTTCTCCTGTTCCTGGTACGTTTAAGATACACCAGGTATCATACAACAAAAAGAGAGTGGACTATCGCACAATGTCCTGTTGGAGGTGTGAGCCTGGAATCCGATGTGAGCATTATAGTCTAGACATAAAGAATAAAATTATGCAAAATGTCTCGACAGAAAAAAGGTAATTCAAATTTAATAAACATCATTACCTCATTTGCTACTAATCTCTTAAATTTTATAAATGTTTTAAAACGCTTACTACGGTAACTCTTGAATGTTATAATTGACTAAAATTAATTACAATACTAAATAGCATATACATTTTTACAAGTTTCATTAATTTACAAATATTACATATTTAAATACAATTATTTGTTTCACACCATTTTTTTTAGACAATGCCAAAAATTAACCCAAGATTTTTTGATAATATTACTAATGAACCATTTTATTTCCTATTTTAGCCTTACAAAGTTGGAGATTGGGTGGTCGTCCACATATGATAGTTAGTATACTTGAAGAAGGCATTACTATCAATGCTATGCAGCCAAGTGGGCCTGGGGGATGGAAATGGCCAGCGAAACCCGATATCCACACCTACCCGAACCAGGATTTAGTAAAAAGAATTAATCCTCCACTGCCAAGTGGAAACAGGGCTTCGCAGTTTGTATTTACAGACACAATTTAAACAGTATAAATAGAACTGAATTATACAAATATATAAATAAATACCAACTTGCTTTGCAACTAACCACTTTGAATTTTTCTTTCTTTGCCCTAAAGAATGTCAGTCCCCTGGCATACGTGTCAGTCCCCTGGAGGAAAAGATGCACTTTTTGTAGAATCACCCTGATATTTTAAATATACAGAAATACTTTAGACTAGCGATTCGAGGGAATCAAAACAATCTTGACGAAATGACAAAAGCTGTTTGGGCGGAATAATTTCATCTGAGTTCGAGTAATGATAAACCGCAGCAAGGCCTATGCCCTCGTGGCGAAGATAGTTGGTGTACAGAAAAGCAGAAGCTACAGCCACTACTTATCATCATTCAAAGCACTTCCACCTTCCTGAAGATGTGATGATAAAAATAAAACCTATTTTTCGTGATCTCGCAAAAAAAAAGAACTTTTGAGCAAATGTTTGCATGGCAAAACCCAAAATCAAAATGAATCGTTGAATAATGTAATATGGAATAGAATACCAAACAACACTTTTGTCCAGTTGGAGACTCTATCACTATGGGTTCATGAAGCTGTATCAACATACTGTTACGTTTTTACAAACTAAATAATTCTTATGTGGGTTTACAAATAAGCAACACGATTATTAGTTACAATTAATAATGTTTATTAAAGCTAATTTACAATAAGGACAAATAATTACTTTAATTGAAAGAAATTACTATTTACAATTATTACTATTAATTACAACTCCAATAATTACAATTACTATTATTAATATTTGCTAAATGACTAAGATGGCTTCTGCAAAACTAATATTATTTGCAATCACAAATATAGCTAATTAACAAGTGGCTTTACTGTCTCTTCTGCTTAAGTCCAATTTGCTTACGGTTTCCCCGGTGTCGTATCCTTCCACAGGAGTTGTCCAATACTGCGCTGAATCTTCCGGTCGATCCCACGATGCGACGATTCCCACAGCAGTATCTCCGCAGGCACTCACTATCACAGGATCCGTGTCACGACACTCACTACACTGCCTCACTGGTACTCACAACTCCCCCGGCTCCACAGTAGACGGCCTTATATAACCTTCTAGCATTCTTGCTAGAAGGGTCTATATCGGTGGGCTCTGGAAGGTCTAGAAGATTCCGGAGTCAATGGGCAGTGAGTCTTTTACCAGGAAGACTGCTCTAGACTTTCTATTGCCATCAGCCTATTCAGAAGAAAGGACTGGCCCAGCCATTTATGAGGGTGTTGATGGCTCTCGCAGAAGGATTTATGGCGGTCCCTTACGTCAAACAGCCAGGCCGCCACCGCAGCCGCCGCGCGACGGCCAGCTCCGTGACACTGCCCTCCTCCTTAAGGCTGATCGTCCCGATCAGTGTTGGAAACCATGGTAAGACGCTAGACGATCTAGGTGGACGACGAGCATCTTGCCTCTTGGGTGTCTTTGGATTCGGTAGACCACGTCGTTGATTCGTGTCACCACACGATAAGGTCCAATCCAGTCCTGTTGAAAGCTTTGGGCACCTTCCCTTCCTCCGCAGGGGACTGTAGAGCCAAACCAAGTTGTTCTCCTGGAATCCAGCTGAGTTGGCTTGTCGGTCGTAGCGAGCCTTCATCTTGTAACTGGCGACCTTCAGGTGCTGGCGAGCAAACTCGTGAGTGTCGTGCAATTGATCAATCCGAGGCGAAAGTCAGTCGCTGGCCTCTCCTTGTCAGGTGGTAGGCCGAACATGAGATCACTTGGTAGCCGAAGATCTCTTCCGAAGACCATTCTTGCTGGGGTAACACCAGTTGTTTCATGGCTAGAAGAATCTGTAGGCCAGCAGAAAAACTGGCACCTTCTTATCCCAATCCCGCTGGCTGGTGGAGACAACTTTCCTGAGATGACCGACGAGAGTTCTTGATGTATCTCTCAACCATCCCATCGGATTGCGGGTGAAAGCGGGGTTGTCCGTGTCTTATGCACTCCCAGACGCTGAAGAACATCCCTCATCAAGATAGAACCGAAGTTCGTCCCTTGGTCGCTGTGTAGCTCACGGGGACCCCGTACCGGCAGACGAAGTCGTTCACCAAGCATCCTGCCACAGTAGATGCCTCCTGGTTTGGTATGGCGTATACTTCTGGCCATTTCGTGAAGTAATCCATGGCCACCAGGAGATATTTATTCCCTGCGTCTGTCACGGGAAATGGTCCAGCGATGTCGATGGCGATCCTCTCGAAGGGTGATCCAACGTTGTACTGCCGCATCCTGCCTCGACTTCTTGTTTTGAGGCCCTCGGCTTCCAGCACATACATCACATTGGCGGCACCATTTCTCAACATCAGCCCTAAGGTGCAGCCAGTAGAACCGTTGTCGCAACTTTTTCCACTGTCTTGTTGACACCAAGATGACCTCCAGACGCTCCGTTATGCAACTCCATAAGGACTTCCCTCCTCTTACTTCTTGGGAGTACGATCTGTTCGATTTTTCCTCTTCCCGTTAGGAGCTTCCCAGATCCTTATTAGTACTCCGTTCTTGATCTTCATAGAGTCCCACTGTGGTAGCTCTTGTATAGGTGATCTCTAGCCGCGATGTCTTCCCAACTAGGTCGAGTTCCAGCTTCCACCCTCTCGCAGGAGTGGTCCGATCTCCGTGTCTCCTAGCTGCTCGTTCCGAAGTTCACTCATTTCCCATCCACTAGCAGGCTCCACGGTGACACAACGTACTTCTGCCGAAGGATTCTTTTCTTCTACCTTGGAGCAGTGCTTTACAGCCTTCTGGACAAGGACGACGTGACAGAGCATCAGCGTTGGAATGTTTCTTCCCTTGTCGGTGTTCAGACGTGAAGTTGTACTCCTGAAGCCGCTGCACCCATCGCGCTGTCTGCCCCTCCAAGTTCTTGAAGTTCAGTAGCCAAGTCAGGGCGGAGTGATCTGTCCTTAAATGGAAAGGTTGTCCATAGAGGTATTTATGAAAGTGTTCTAGGGACTTCACGACTGCTAGCAGTTTCCCTCCTTGTGACGCAGTAATTCCTTTCGGCCTTCGATAGTGTTCTGCTGAAATAGGCTACCACGGTTTCCTGGCCATCCTGAACTTGCGAGAAGTACTCCTCCTATGCCCACGTCGCTGGCGTCAGTGTCGACAATGAACTTTTCTCCAAAGCGAGGGAATCCCAAAATCGGAGCACTACAGAGAGCAGTCTTGAGTATCCCAAATGCTTCACTCGACTCTGAGGTCCATTCAAACTTGCGCTGTTCTTCCGTGAGCTTGGTCAGTGGCTTAGCAATATCGGCATAACCCTTCGCGAAGCGGCGGTAATAGGTGCACAGCCCGAGGAAACTTCTTACCTCATGTTTGGTACGTGGTGTGGGCCATTCCTTTATCGCTCGTATCTTCTCTGGATCCACAGAGACTCCTTCTGACGAGACTACATGTCCGAGATAGTTTACCTTATTTTTAAATAAGTTGCACTTCTTCAGGTTAAGCTTCAAGTTGGCAGAAAGAAGCCTTATAAAGATCTTTTCCAGGTTCTGAAGATGGTCTTTAAACGTCTTTCCAATGACTATGATATCATCCAGATACACTAGACAGGTTTCCCAAGTTAGACCTCTAAGCACGTTCTCCATTAATCTCTCGAAGGTAGCTGGTGCATTGCATAGTCCAAAAGGCATCACGGTGAACTGCCACAGTCCGTTTCCATTCCCTATGGAAAATGCCGTTTTCTCCTTGTCCTCTGGAGCAATCTCTACTTGCCAGTACCCACTCTTCATGTCCAGGGTCGAGAAGAACTTGCCGCCTCCCAGAGCATCCAGTGTGTCGTCGATCCGCGGTAAAGGGTAACTGTCCTTCTTGGTGACGTTATTGAGTAGTCGGTAGTCCACGCAGAACCTAGAAGTCCCATCCTTCTTCTTCACTAGTACCACCGGCGAATTCCATGGACTGCTGGAAGGCTCGATCACCCCATCTCGCTCCATCTCCTTTGTTATTTGCTCAGCTTCCTCCCTCTTCGCCCAGGGTAGTCTCCTAGGAATTTGGCGGATTGGTTGTGCGTCTCCAACATTTATCTTGTGCTGAACTACAGTCGTCCTGCCTCTTGGCCCTGTAGCAGTTTCGAAAACATCCTGGTACTCTGTTATTAACTTAGCTACTTGTTTAGTTTGTTCCAAGTCCATTCCCTTGCAAGCATCTCTCACAAATTTAGCTATGTCTTCTGGAAGATTCTTGTGGCAGGATGCTGTCTGTCTAACAGATTGCGATACAGAAGAAACTGAGTAACAGGTACCTAAGAGCTTGCCTTGTTTTAAAGTAACGGGATAGTCGTTTAAGTTCATTATGCAGACTGGAACTTCCCTGGAAGATTGAAACAGTGTCTTCCCTACAAGGACACCTCGGCCAAGCTCCTCTTCGTTTACAGCTGGGTCTAACATTAAGTTCTGTCCTTCCGGTACAGTTCTGTCGACTTCTGCTCTCACGATCTTCTGAGCACGAGATGGCAGTGTGGTATCTTTTAATAACCGCACCGAAGAAGTAAAATTTTTTCTAAGCTGAAGGACGACTTCTTCTCCGCCAACAGTCGTCACCCCTTTCTTGAGGTCTAATTGAAGGCCAAGTTTCATCATTACGTCCATGCCGAGTATAACGTCCTCCTCGATGTTAGAAACGAGAGTGCGATGTTTAAAGCATGTACTCCCGATGCAGAAGGTGGCAACTGTCTCCCCGTGAACACTGGCCAAGTCCCCAGTCGCAGTCCTCAATGTCCAGGTTGTTGGAGTGACTTTATTGGGAGGTGGACAAACATCTCTATTTACTATGGTCATCGTTGCCCCAGTGTCTAGTAGAAGGCTTCTGGGCTTCCCGTTGACTAATCCATCTATGTAGAGGCTGTTAGTCTGTCCTGACAAAGATGCCACAATAATGCTGTCGGCTGGGGCCTCAGTTTGCTGGGTTGACAATTGCCCCTTCCTGTCAACCCTTTTTAGTTTTCCTGCATCTGCCCCCGAGAGGCTCTATCTGGGCACTTGCTTCGGGGATGGCCCAACTCTCCACAACTCCAGCAGCGGATTTCCTTCTTCCTGTTCTTCAGCGCATCCAGCACTCTCTGGACTACGTCTTCTATCTTAAAACCTTCTTCCACGCAGACCCCTCGAAGACGTGCATGTCCTTGCACAGACTGTTTTACTGCTTCAAATTCTAGTGCTTGTGTTAGCGCCTCGTGTAATGTCTTAGGACGAGCCAACTTTACAGCCTGCTGTGTTTCAGCGTCTCGAAGGCCGTCGAGGAATTTGTCGATGGATAAGTTCTCGCAGACAGCCTCATCACAAGTAGAGTAAGCACCTCTTACAAGTCGTGCGATATCAGCTTCAAATTCCTGCAGTGATTCATTGGACTTCTGGTGGCGACTCCTGAGTTGAGACCTGTAGACCAGTTCCATGTGCTTATGTCCGAACCGCATCTCCAGTCGTCTAACCAGTTCTCCGTAGTTTTGGCGCTCCGCAGGTGGCACGGTCTGCAGGACCTTTAGCGCGTCTCCACGCAGCGAAAGGCAGAGCATGGACGCTTTTGTTGATGACGGCCAACGGTGGACGGCGGCAGCAGTCTCGAACAGTGTCCGAAAATCCTCCCAGGTCATCTTACCGTCGAAGGTTGGCACCCCTGCATTACTCATTGGTGGACATGAATTAAGCTGAGGTTCCGTAATTAATTCTGGTTTTCCATCTTCTGGGCTAACAATGGATTCTGTGCAGGTTTCTGAGCCCTTGTTTCTCTGAGCTATTTCCTCTAAGATCCTAATTCTATCACCAAATTCTTTTGAATAATCATTTAACTTGTCTTCTAATTGTTTGGAGCAACCATTTATACCTGCTTCTAGTTGCTTTTTAAATTCCTCTTCAACTCTACAAATTTTTAAATTAAACTCTGTAGCTAATTCATCTTTCATACTTTTCAAGTCATTTTGAAGTGTTTCACAATTACTATTTAATTTTTCTTCCAATGTTTTACTATTACTATTTAATTTTTCTTCCAATGTTTTAGTTAAATTAGATTGTAACACTTTGGTAAGCTTACTTGCTTCAGTTTCAAAAATTAATATTTCGGGATCTTCACCTGCTTCTATCATCGCCTGTTTAAGTCTATTAGCTAAAACTGTTTTTGTCCCAGAAGTATCTAAGTCCCTTTCTTCTAACTCCCGTTTTAAATCAGCCACTTTCAAATCTGCTAACTTAAACCCACTAGAAGCCATCGTTTTTATTATATTATTACTTTAAAATAATATTAATACAATAAATAAATAATAAATAATATCTAAAGTGTTGCTTTAACAAATCAATCCCACTTCTGACACCAATGTTACGTTTTTACAAACTAAATAATTCTTATGTGGGTTTACAAATAAGCAACACGATTATTAGTTACAATTAATAATGTTTATTAAAGCTAATTTACAATAAGGACAAATAATTACTTTAATTGAAAGAAATTACTATTTACAATTATTACTATTAATTACAACTCCAATAATTACAATTACTATTATTAATATTTGCTAAATGACTAAGATGGCTTCTGCAAAACTAATATTATTTGCAATCACAAATATAGCTAATTAACAAGTGGCTTTACTGTCTCTTCTGCTTAAGTCCAATTTGCTTACGGTTTCCCCGGTGTCGTATCCTTCCACAGGAGTTGTCCAATACTGCGCTGAATCTTCCGGTCGATTCCCACGATGCGACGATTCCCACAGCAGTATCTCCGCAGGCACTCACTATCACAGGATCCGTGTCACGACACTCACTACAACTGCCTCACTGGTACTCACAACTCCCCCGGCTCCCCAGTAGACGGCCTTATATAACCTTCTAGCATTCTTGCTAGAAGGGTCTATATCGGTGGGCTCTGGAAGGTCTAGAAGATTCCGGAGTCAATGGGCAGTGAGTCTTTTACCAGGAAGACTGCTCTAGACTTTCTATTGTCATCAGCCTATTCAGAAGAAAGAACTGGCCCAGCCATTTATGAGGGTGTTGATGGCTCTCGCAGAAGGATTTATGGCGGTCCCTTACGTCAACAGCCAGGCCGCCACCGCAGCCGCCGCGCGACGGCCAGCTCCGTGACAATACAATGATGGCAACATTCTGAAGACTCTTGGGATCCGTCCGGGAAAGTGTTGTGCGAAAGCGATGAAGATATTAGATGTGTCCCGTATTCAAAAAGGTGACCGTTAAGCTCAAGAATTGTTTAAAAAGGCCAATCAGAAGTCTAAAAAAGCTAAGAGGAAGCTTGAGGAGGTATTAGAAACTAAGGACAATGAAGCTGGACCTTCCTATGGACCAGGGCTCTACTAAAAAAGGTGATCGCCTTACAAAATCCTCGTTTTCCGAAAGTTAACTTTGTAAATACATAATGTATCTTATCTCAGAAAGTTTTATAGCTAGGGATTTCAAATTTTTACCAATTATTTAGTATAATAGTAGTAACGTACTGAGTGTTATATATATATATATATAAATTAAAAAAAATATTTAAAACGTTTTAGAAATATATCTTTTTAAAATAGGAAACACATTTTCTTGGTAGTAATAAAAACTCAGTGGGTAAATGAGGCTTCAAGCTAAAATAAAACCATAAATCTGTACCTGGGAGGTAAAGGGCACTATGTCCATTATTGTTTTCAAAATCGGGATATCAGCACCAAGTTTTTCTAATTGTATGTTTATTTTTTGGGTAGAAAGCACTAAGTCCAATGTTTATTAATAAGGGAGATAGCCAGTGGAAAAGGGCATTATGTCACTGAGTAGTTGAGAGGTAAAAAGCACCTACTAGTTATAGTGCTTTATACCTCTTATTAAAATGTAAATCCATAGAGGAAAAATGCACCATTTGGACATAGTGCTGTTTACTTTTAACATTTTAGAAAAGACCTGGTATTAGGTACCATGTGTTTTTGACATGGTGCCACTGACATGTTTACTGAACATAACCTCAAAGTCCATGATTTGCATTATTTTAAACATTGCACACTAACAATCTGTCATAGTATTTTGTCTTATATAAACTATTTCCTAATGGAAAATTCAAGAGGATGGCAAATGATGAATATGGCTAAGCAATCAACTAATTCTTCAAATAAAGGTAAGTTATAATATTTTGTTTAAATGCCTACTTGTGAAAACTTGTAGGATTTAGCTGACTACACATAGTAGTTTGTATATCATTGAAAAATAAAATACTGCAGCAAGATTACTTGATGTAGATGATTCAATAAAGATTATCATTACTTAAGTAACCAAACTCCTTACCTATTGGAAGTCAACTTTGCCAAAACTCATTAAAGGCCCTACATACTTTTCATATTTAGGCTAGTGTTTTACTGGTTTAATAATATCTTGTGCATTCTAGATCGTCTAGGCTACAGCTAACAGTCAAAATACAATCTTTGATTTGGTATTTCAATCTGTTAGCCTACACTATACAAAGGTAGGCTAATTTGGTTTGGATCTAAAAAGAATCCCCAAAATGCTCTAGTAAGTTCCCTAAACACCAATTTAAAAAAAGGAAAATATGTTACAAACGAGATAAACTTTTTCACATTTAGGCTAGTGTTTCACTGGTTTGATAATATCTTGTGCATTCTAGATCGTCTAGGCTATTAATAGCTAACAGTCAAAATACAATCTTTGATTTGGTATTTCAATCGGTTAGCCTACACTATACAAAGGTAGGCTAATTTGGTTTGGATCTAAAAAGTATCTCCAAAATGCTCTAGTAAATTCCCCAAACACCAATTTAAGGGGAGTTGAACGGTCCATAAGGCCCAATGTTAAAATAAGGTAACTTTATGTACCTTTTTCTCAGAACTCATAACAGTTAGGAAGTTGAAATATTTACACAAGGTGTAGGATATGATATTGTATTTATACCTCTAAAATCTTTGTAAAATAATTGATACAACTAAAGGAAAAAATTTATATTTGTGTTATTTTTTATTTTTATATTTATTTATTGATGAAATTTGATAAAACTAGAGCTACATACTTCTAAAAGGCTACGTTATAACCAGTAAAAATTTCATGTGTGTAGCATTTATAGTTTCTGAGAAAAAGGTACATATATATTAAAAACAGGTAATTTTCAAAAACAGCAGAAAACAAAAAATCAAAATAATTATAAGTTTATATTACCTTTAGAAGCCTCCAGGACAGTAGCTACCATCCATTTCCTCTTCCTCACCTAATAACTGTCTCCTTTTCTTTATTCTTGCTTCCTTAGTCATTGACTCTGCTTTCAGATCTGCCTTCCTCATCCTGACTTCATCGAGGCTCTTCAATGTGCTTACGGTGTATTTGCCACAGTCTTTTATTCCCTCCTTTAAAACCTTGATCCTTCCAATGTTACCTTCATTGAATGTTAGAACAGCATCATGAACACCTAATACAAGAGTCTCTCTTCCAACAAACACATTTTTTGGGATTCCAACAGACACATTTTTTGGGATTCGGTTCCACACTACATTGTTGAAAGATTCGTTTCACCTTCTGGGTTTTACCGTGAAGATCTAATCTTGACAAATCTCTGTATGTAAGTTATATTGCTGTCAATACAGCTTGAGGTAGAGAATGTTTGTGATTGTAGGTAATTTCTTCTTCATTTACTTCTGCTAACCTGTATTTGCACCATGTGTTAGGAGGCGGAGGGCAAAGTTGATGCGATGGTTTCTCATTTGTTGACAACTTATGAAAATAAGTTGCCTATACTGCTCTATGCATAGCGGTCAAGTCATTGCAGTTATCCTTTATATTTTTACCATAAAAGGCCTGCAGTTCATCAATTACTTTATCAGTCAAACGACCTGGTCCTTTCAATGGTTTTCCATCTTCGAGTGGGGTGCTACCAAGTTGCTGCTTCAGTTTTCTTAGTCTAGAACCCATACGCTTTTCCACGTGCCCAACGCATTCTAATTTTTTTTATCGGTTTGCTGTATGGATTTATTTTATTTACAGCATTGAATGCCTTGGAGTCACCATCACTTAAAAAGTTTATGTAGCGTGCTCCTCTTGTGACCTCCTGAGCGACTCCAGATGTTGACAGCAGCTGCAACCTCCATGGCTCCGCTGCTACCGCTAAAATTTTTTAGACAGTGCTGCTCATGGCTTTCTTTACTTGCTTCATTTTTGATTTTTGTACAACCACTACAGAAATTTGACATGACCTCCACATCAATTACCTTACCAGTATCCATACTACAGGTTGCTCCGTAACATTTTTTTGATTTGTAACCCCTCTTCTGCCAACTTCCATCGAAAGCTACACTTATATCAGGGTCATTGTCATTTTCAATGATTGCTTCTTTAGCAGCACTTACCATAGAGTCTTCTGCAACAACCTTCAAACCTTGAGATAAAACTTTAGAGTACCTACTCCGAGCTGTGGTAGGCGGTGGAAGGTTTAGCATGGCGCAAAGTAACTTTCCGGCTTCTAGGCCTTTCCCGATACAACGAAGTCCATAGAATAGACGTATATTTGTTTCAAAACATTTTTGATTTTTCACACATGGCAGAAGCCAGAAGGGGTGCTTGCTGTCACAGCCAGAACAAGAAACAACTACATTACTAACAATGCCGTCATTGTTTTTCTATACAAATCTTTACATTACCGCCGCAACTCTTGCAGCCTAAATTACTGACAATAGCATTTATGATGTCTACACTTATAATGATATTCTCACTCTCACATTCAACATCTTCATAACATTTGTTCCCTGATGATGACAACTTTTTTCCTTGAACTGGAAGGCCTTGGCTGAGAACTAGGCCTACCTTCAGTTTGTTCCAAAACATCACTTTGTTGTGTGATAGGTCCAAATGGTTTACTTCTGTAATATCTATTGCCCTTATTTTTATCTTTTTGAAGACACTAGTACGCCTAGGCATGATTAGGTAATAAATTCCATATGGTAAATAGGAATTTATTACCTAATCATGCCTAGGCGTTACTAAAACACTAATACAAAACCACTTCACTATATTCACAAAGACACAGTTCGTAACTATAGAAACAAGCAGCCTTCAGATTGTGTTTGTAAACAAACATAACCAAAACACTGAAATTTGGCAATAACAGAGATCTGCCCTGCTAAGCGAAAAGACCGTAACTGACAAAATTAAGGAATTTGAGGTTAGAGGTGATTTTTATGTTATTGACAACGAGGAATCCAAAAAAATAAGCTAAAAGACCGTATCTACAACAGTTTTTGAGATAATCAATATGAAATATACCGTAACTACACTTCAATTCTGAATTTCTAAGCCAAAACACCGTATCTACTATGTCTAAGCAAAATAAACGTATGTGCGGTGCAGATACGGTTGTTTTGCTTAGTCTCGTGCAGATACTGTTTTCTTGCTTAGAATATCTATTACGTCACATGTAGTTACCCATTTGGATTAACTTTTGAGACGTGTGCAATTAAGCTTGACTTTGTTAATAGTGTAACATTACAGTGTAAAATGACATCAAAAAACGCAAAATGAATAACTAATAACTATTATACCTCAGCTGATTAAGCCGTAATATAACCTCAAAACAAAATTGTTTAGGTTTGAAGTGAATTTCTTTATAAGCTCTGAATTTGTGATTGGACTGTGAGTTTGAAACCTTGAGAAGAAGTGTTTGATTCAGATGGTTTAAAATGGGTTATACATGTAATGTGTGTAAGAAATCATTTTCTAGATGCGCATTTTTAGTTCATAACTCTGACAGCAAATGCAATCCTGCCCCTAAGGAAGTTTTGCCAGTTAGGCCTAGGCCTAGTACATCAACATCGTTTGAGCAAGTAGAACAGTCTCTGCCATCTACTTCTAGTAATGCAGATGTAAGTACAATATTGATTAGGCCTACCATAATATAGTTTTAATCCTAGGCCTAGAAATAGAGCTTTTAAAACAAACTTAATTTATCAATATGCAGAATTAGTCTAGATTAAGCCACTGTAGCCTAAATGCTTTTTGTTTGCTGGTCCCTGCAAAAATTATTTACAAAATTATTATTTTTTTCAGCCAAGCGCTCCTACAGTTCTTCAAAACGGATCACTTTTTATGGTCGTCCACTTGAACAATGAGGAAACACGTAGTAGGCCTTATGCTAATTTAACAGAAGTTGATATCAGACATGAAGAGTCTACGACAACTACAGATAATAAAAAGGTAATTTGCTTAATCTACTATGCCCTATCAAACTGATAGCCTAAAATATATCGGTAATATATATTTATTTAATTCAGTAAATAAAATAAATAAGCGAACTAGTTGAATGTAGGCCTACCAACGCCTCATATTTTGTTAGCTTTTGTAGGGTTATGCAATGTTGTCTATAGGCAACTTTTATGTTTGATTTATATCTTACTACTGTCATAACTCATTGAATTACCAAATATGTAAATTGCATAGGATGAAAATATAGCCTACATGAAAAAATATATAAAATATAGCCTTAATGAAAAACTCATTTATTTCACTTTTTTGCAGAGCTATGAATCAAATGAAGACAATGCCAGTGATTTTATTGAAGATTTGTTTGATTTATTGCCTGAAGCGGCAGAAGAACAACAGCTACAGAATGTCGACGTGCTGTTTGACATAGCTCCAGATTTGGTAGAAAATGTTGCCATTGTAGTTGAACAAGTCAACCCAATAGAAGTAGCGCCAACAGAGGAACACCAGCAGATGGAGACAGCAGAGTCGAACTTAGAACATAATAATACAGCTGCTTTGCTCGAGGAAACAGATGAAGCTCCTAAAGGGTTCACCAAAAATGGGAACCCGAGGAAAAGAGCTGCGCCGAGGTGTAAAGAAGACATTAAATCAAAACGTAAAAAAAATAAAGATAAACATGCACTTCAGCCCCCATGTAATAATACATGTAAAAGAAAATGCACGACCAAACTTACAGAACACAGAAGAATGAAAATCCACGAACACTTTTGGGCTATGGAGGAAAATGAGAGAAAAGTTTTTATTTTAGGGCACATTGATAAAAGCAAAGTTAAAAGGAAAACACACCCAGAGGAAGAATCAAGGAGGGGAAAAACATTCTTTTACTTCCTTACAGACAGTGACGGAGCAAGAAAGATGGTTTGTAAAACATTTTTCTTATCCACACTCGGCTACAAAAAAAACAATGACATGTTCATTACTAATGTTTTGAACAAATCAACTGATGGCGTTTTATCGAAACGCGATCAACGGGGAAGACACCCCCCACATAACCTTGTGGATAGGAGTATTATCAAGGATCATATTTTAAAATACAATCCATGTATATCACATTATAGGAGAGAACATGCTCCTAACAGGAAATATCTGTACCTCAGAACCATATGAGCCTAAGTCCAAAATTTCTTATTTTTTAGGTTATTGCACGTATGTTCTTAAAATTTCATTTTACATCCAGCCATACCATCGTAACTCCGCTAAAAATTCTATTTTTATGATTTATCAAAGGTTATATGAGTCTAAGTCCTGAGGTATATCAGAACCAGACAAACTTAACTCCACCTATGATGTTATGGTTCTGAACATTGAGCATTTCAGCAAAAACCTAAGTCCACAAAATGGACTTGCCATTGTCTGGCCCTAGCCACTATACTCATTTAGTCTCAAGTCCTGTTTTCTGAACAGCTGATGACTGTCAATAATACTGTTGATATTGCTGCTGCCTGCTATTAGAGAGATTATTGAGGTTAGGACTGAGCTGTACTAATCAAAGTTTTATTCTACTTTTAACAAAACGTTTTGGTATTAATATGGAAAGTAGGGGAAAGTTTATACTTTCCAAATTGAAAAACCTTAATACGTTCACTGAAGATAATCTGAAACCTGAAACTAATGATTGTCCTAGCAATCAATCAGTAGAAGTTCCACGAAGAAATTCCACTCCTTCACCGACTTTAACCGAATTAAAAGTATTTTTTAAATATGTTTACAAGCTAACAATATGTAAAACTTAAAGTAAAATTCGAATTTTATACTCAGACCTCAAGGAACAATTTTTATTATTATTATTATTATTAGCCTAGGTTTAGAACATTGTTGTGCCAATAGGAGAAGTAGGCCTAAGTGTATGTTTGATTTTCAATTTTATTTCTAGGTATTGAATCCAGATTGCACATCCATCCTCGTTTTACCTGACAATGACTCAACCCAATGGAATTTTAACATGCATGAAAGTGAAAATATCCAAGTTGAAAGAGAAACTAGTAAAGACGTACATCTTCTTAATTTCATTTCAACTCCAGTAGAACCAGGTGAGATTAGTAGGTACATAATACTCTAGGCTCAGTTTAAATAAATTTCAGTAAATTTATGGTTGTTATAAAAATCTTTTTTGTGTAAATTACTGTTATGTTTAACCATTTAACCATATTGTAGCAGGTATTTACTCGGGGGCTTTAGCCTACCCTAGCAATAATTTAGGTTCCATTTCAATCGTGTTAAGCTGGGCCTAGACCTAGTACATTGTCATTAGACTGTAAATGCTGTAGTCGGTAGGGACAGAGAGCATTAATTTCATACGATAATAGTTATATTCTTAGGGGTTCTTTGTCTTTCCGACTTGTTATTCTACCTAATTTAACATTCTACATGTTTAACAGAAATTATACTTCAATATGAAAAACTTCGTGAGTGACGAGTAAATTACACATAATTACCAAAAACATGATAAAAATTCAATAGAAATCCACTTTAACGATATAATATTTTTTATATCCACATTCTTTGTGTAGGCTATCTATATAATGAACTAATCAATGTTTTGGCGGAACATCAATTTAAAAAATTAAAATAAATTGGACAAAACCGAGTGAATTTCTCTATTTCTTGAAGGCTGGGAACACTTGTAGGAAAGAAAGCTCTATGTTATTAAAAGCAAAACACTTAAATAAAATTAAATATTCAAAATATCTTAACAATTTATTTTTCAGAGTCAAATGAATGGGAGCTAGAGACGATAACACAAGTGACAAACATGGAACAAGAATCTGGAGCATCGACAACACTGGAAGATTTAGATGATGCGCTATCTTCTGTGAGCGACCTATTTGAGAATGACATCGATGATCCAACATACACTCCACCTTCAGGTTCAGAGAGTGATTCAACTTTAAGTAACGATTTAGAACAAGTACAAAGTCAATCTGTAAGTACAAATACTACAGCAAATAATAATAATATAATACCTCTGGTACCATACACCGATTCAGATGACACGGAGAGCGAGTTACCGATAGTTACTCAACCTAAAAATAAAGGAAGAAAAAGAATAAGGAATGAAAAAAAGTGGAAAAAAAACATTAGAAAGCAGGGACGAATTTCTGGAAAAGAGCATGTCAACTCTAAAGGAGATATTGTAAAAGAAAGAACTTTAAGACCTCCTTGTAAAACTACTTGTCGCTTGAAATGCTCTCAGCGCATAAGTCATGCACAAAGAGTACACATTCATTCTGACTATTATAATAGTGAAAGAAACTTAAGTTCTAAACGCCAGTATATAGTTTCTTGTATTACAACCAAGCCAATAGCCAGGTCACGACAAAGAGATGGTTCTAGAAATAGTAGAAAAAACAGCCATACTTATTTTCTCAAATGGGATAACAATTTTGAAAAAGTTTGCAAACAATTTTTCTTGAACACACTAGTAATATCAGAAACATTTGTTAAGTTTGCTCTCTTAAAAACCCAAAGTACTGGTATGGTTGAACCAGACCATCGTGGCAAACATGTACCAGGAAACAAAATACCAGAGACAGCAAAGGATATCATAAGAAACCACATATCAAAATATCCAGCATATGAAAGTCACTATAGTAGGGAAAGGACAAACAAAAAATACTTGGGTAATGATTTAAACATTTCCATAATGTATACCATGTATGAAAATGAATGTAAAGAAAAAAATATCAAACCCGAAAAGAAATGGTTATTTTCAGAAATTTTCAATAGAGAATACAATTTGTCATTTCATTTGCCAGACAATGACACATGTGATTTTTGTGACAGAATTGATTGCCAATTAAAGAATGCAAACGGTGAGCAAAAAGAAAACCTTCAAGCAGAAAAGCAGAAAGCATCTAGATGAAGCAGCACGTAGATACCATTTGAAAAAAGAAGATAAGCTTTTGGGACAAGGAAATGAAAAATTTAAAGTTGTTATGGCAGACCTACAGAAGTGTCTTCCTACTCCAGCTCTCACAAACTGTCAAAGCTTCTACTTGAGAAAGCTCTGGACTCTAAAACTACACCATTGACGACAGTAGTGGAAAGAAAACGTGGTGCATGATTTGGAATGAGACCACTGCAGGTAGAGGTGGAAGTGAGATGGCTTCTTGTTTGTTTACCTGGGCAAATGAAGAGCTCAATAAAAGCAGCATTGACACTCTGACTGTTTGGACCGATAACTGCAGCGGTCAAAATAGAAATATTAATATGATTTTTATGTACATTTGGATTTTGAAAACTCTACCCAACATTAATGAAATAAACCACAAATTTTTATTAGCTGGGCATACACATATGGAGGTAGATGGTAAACATGGATTAATAGAAAGAGCAAAAAAGCATCTTAAAACTAACACAATATTTACTACTAATAATTGGGCGAACTTCATCGCATCTTGTAGCAATAAAAACACATTCATTGTAAAGAAAATGTCTCTTGAACACTTTCTTGATTTTCTTTCGCTTACTAATAAAGATGGACCATTAATAAACAGGAAAAAAAAAATACTATTGGAGAACCTTTCCTCATTTCCAACACAGTTTGGTTACAGGTTCGAAGAGAAGAACTTGGTATACTGTACTATAAAACAAGCTTTGATGATGTTGATTTTAAAAGTGTGGATTTGAGAAGAAATAAGAGAAAAGAAACAATCATGCCTGAATCAGTTCCGAAACTAAGATCTGAGAAGAGGAAAATAAGTAATGAAAAATTCAGAGATTTAATGACAATCCTCCAGTGGGTCCCTGAAGAATACAAGGCTTACTTTGAGAACCTTCCACATGGGGCTAGTGAAAATGACTTTCCAGATATCAGTTCAACATTATTAGATTAATTCTTACCTTATATTTATAGTTTTTATAAGCAGTGTAATAGTGTTTTATTGACGAAACAATGTATATTAGTTGCTAATGGAAATACAATGCTTAAGTCCAAATAGCATTAAAACAAATGTTTTTGATTTTAGAAAAAACAACTTTCCAGATGCCATTACAACATTGTTAGATAATATATTTTATTAGCATTGTAATAGTGTTTTTATTGACTAAACCATGTATATTGGTTGCTAATGGATACACTTAATTTGGTTGCTTAAGTCCAAGTAGCAATATAACATATGTTTTTGATTAGAGCCAAAATATCGTAAGTCCATTTTTAATGTAACAAAAAAATAATTACATAAAAATACTAAAGCAGTTTAATGCTTCTATAAACATAAGTAAGTTAACTTGTGAAGTAGAAACTAAACACAGTTCATAATTTTATAATAAAGAATAAACACAACTGTTCGTAGTTTTTA
Organism: Homalodisca vitripennis; assembly: GCF_021130785.1. NCBI lineage: Eukaryota > Metazoa > Arthropoda > Insecta > Hemiptera > Cicadellidae > Homalodisca > Homalodisca vitripennis. The sequence goes on along the minus strand of NW_025779537.1, from coordinate 36,053 downwards.
TGCTCTCCTGTAAAATCTACTAAATGTGACTTAGGCCCATATAGTTCTGAGGTACAGATATTTGCCCTGTGAACTGTCAATAGCAAAAATGCACGAAGAATTAATGAAAGATCACGAAGCAGAAGAAAACTTTCATTGTTCATACGACTTGTATCGAAATGTAATATCAGAAATGAACATTTCCTTTGCAAAATTGGGCCACGAGGAATGCGAAAGATGTGAAAAGTACAATCTACACAAACAAGATCATGGCCAAATCGATGAACTTTTGTGTCCGGAATGCAATGAATGGAAAGATCATAAAAAGAAATATACTGAAGCCCGAGAAGCATATGAAAAATCAATTGATAAAGACAATTTAGATAGTTATAGGCCTTCTGGTACAGTTGTCTACACAATGGACTTGCAGAAAGTAATAATGTTGCCTCACATTGAACAGTTCAAAGAAGCAGTGTTTACTCGTAGAATTGTCCTTTTCAATGAATCATTTGTGCCTGTTGGAAAAAAAACCAACCATGGATCCTTTTGCATGCATCTGGCATGAGGGAATTTCCGGTAGGAAAAAGGAGGACATTGCGAGTGCATTAAATTCTTTTATCATGCACAAAAGAGATGCAAAAAAAATACACATTTGGATGGACAATTGTGCAGCCCAGAACAAAAATTGGGCTTTGTTTTCCTACCTGACAGGATTGGTAAATTCAAATAATATTGAAGCTAATGAGATTGTTTTAAACTATCTAGAGACAGGACATACATTTATGTCTGCAGACCATTTCCATCACCAAGTTAATAAACAGGTAAGCAATGATAAATTTGAATTTAGAACCTATTATATTACAAGTACCTCTACTTTTATAATGTAAATGTTATAAAATTAAGTAATCTTTTACGTTTCCACTTTCGGCGCAGCTTTTTATTTGTTTCTTTTTCCTTAAGTTATTCAATTTTAAATTTTTGTATTGTTTCAGATAAAGTCAAAAGGAAAAATGTATGATTTTGAAGACTTCAAAGATGCTGTCAAAGCTAGTAACTCTGGAAAGGTTACTGTAAAGAGCATGGAGCATCAGGACTTTTTCACAGAATTTAACTATTCTTCACAGTATAAAATTATGCATAAAGTTCCTCGTCCATATCTTAGTGAAAATGGTACATGTTCTTTTCCAAAGAGGATCTTTTGACATGTTCTACAGAAAATCATTCAGTGGGGAAGTCTTTCAATTGTCCTTTTTAAAAGCAGGATTTACGAAGAAGAGAGAAGTTCCAAAACCAAATACAAGAACCAGCCCCAGAGGTGTGAACAAAGAAAAGAAACAAGACATTATTAAAAAACTTGTGCCTTTGATGCCTCCCAACAGACATGGCTTTTGGGTTGATCTAGCAGTGAGTGAGGAGCCTGATCTAATCACAGAACATGACATTGACTGAGTTGTATAGACGATATTCATGTAAATTTCTAAAAATGTGTGTAACTTTGTCATCATAGTAATTAGAAGTCTCATTTTATCATTAAAACTAACACTAGATAAATATTATGTGACTTGTTACTGTGTTTAGCCCTACAATCATGCTGTTGAAATCGCATAGAACAAGAAGCCAAAAAAACCGTATGTGGCAGATACGCTTTTTTGGCTTAGAATCGCTTAAGGTACACTTATGTAACTACAAGTATTTAAATGATAAATGAATTTTTTTACTTCATAAACTATATTTTTAGATTCTGGATACAATATTACAAATTGCCTCAAAAAACCAGAACTTAATATTTAAATCTACTGCTTGGCAATGAGCAAAAGAGTAAAGTCAGCCTAGCTCAAAATAGGCCAGATGTCAGATACCCTTTTCTTCCTTAGCAGGGCAGAGATGCTCTGATGTCCAGATGTCTGTAAGAGAGCAATAGAGGTTAACGACATAGACATAAAACACCAGAAGCTGCAGACGCTTTTGCAGCCAGCTAAAATAATTACTATATAAAAGACAAGAACGCAGCGCTCAAAACGCACTAAATTTGTTATGTAGTCTTATATTTGAAAAATCATAGAAGCTCAACGGAAAGCCATTTTTATGTAGGGATTGCAGTAAATTGTTCAGAAAGAATCAAATAATAAAATAAAAAATAAAAGCGAAAAAAAACATTTTTTTTACCGATTTTTGCGTTCAACTCCCCTTAAAAAATGAAAATTGTTAAAAGCTAGTTAATTTTGAAAAAAAAAGTATTCCACCACATATTAGACGTGCACTCAAGTGGTGCTTGGAATTAAAGCCACCAGACATGTTAGATGGCAACCAAGATTTTTCTGGATCGGAATGATACGGTTACTCTTAAATTTAAACAGCTCGTTAAATAATATAGGCCTAGCATATTTTAGTTTAAGTAATAATTTTTTTTCAGCAGACCATCCAAACGAAGATGATTCTGGCGCTAGTTCTCTGGGGCTTTACGACTCGGATGCCGACAAAGAATTCTTCCCCGATGATGAGTCAACTTCTGATACTAGCTCTCATGAACTATTCCCTGGCAACGGTACTCGTAATCAAACATGTATGAGTAACAAAGTAAGAGGAAAAATAAGTGATTCTCAGTCAGATCAAAAACAATAGGGATGTTGCCAACGAACAAAACTTCCAGATTGCCGGGTCAAGCACTTCAGATAATCCCCCACTAATTAACAATCCTCCTAATAATGAAGAGGAGCGTGTTATTGATCAAAACAGAGCAAGTAACAAAAGAAAAGTAAAGAATAAAAACCGTTATCAAACAGCCAGGAAGAAAACGAGTGCGACGTGAAGAAAGTTGGTTGAGCAATGTTCGTAAGCAGAAACATGCAAAAGGAGAAGCATATACTAATAAAAAAAGGGAAGGAAATTCCAGCCAAAACCCTAAAGCTACCTTTTTCTAGCAAAATGAAATGCTACGAGAAAATTTCTGAAGAGTGTCGGCAACAGATTTTAAAATCCTATTGGTGTGAACAAAGTACATCAGACGTCAAAAGGAAATTTAGTATTTCCTGTGTTCAATGCCAACCGATAGAGCGAGAAAGACAAAGGCGTTTAAATTCCGGTCGAGGCAAAAAGCATACTCTTTCTTACTATTTTCAATCCTAATGGTAATGATAGAATGAAAGTGTGCTAGGTCATGTTCTTGAATACTTTATGCATATCCAACAAAGTTGTTATCAATACATTCAAAAACCTTCAACCTAGTGGAATCGTAAAACAAGACCAAAGAGGAAAACATGTACCTCCCACCAGGACCCGTGATGCTGTCATTGATACTGTTTTAAACCACATATCATCAATTCCTTATTACGAATGCCATTACTCTAGAGAGAATGCCACAAGAAAGTATCTATGGACTGACCTCAGCATTGAAAAAACGTATGAGATATACCTTGAGTTCTGTAAATCGAATAACATCTCTGAAGAAAATATTGCTAAAAACTGGGTGTATCGTGACGTATTTAACATAAGGTTCAATCTTTCCTTCAAACGACCTGAAGTTAACACATGCGATTCCTACCAAGCTAAACTTAAAGGTAATTTGAGTCAGTTAGAAAGAGAGGCAATACAAGCCGAGTACAAGAATCACATAGATGAATCAAAGAAGCGTTACGATTTGAAAGCCGCAGACTCAAAAATTACCAAGGAGGATCCTTCTTATAAAGTTTTGACTGGTGATTTACAGAAGTGTTCACCGACACCTTTAATTACAAGTGGGCTGAGCTTCTACAAAAGAAAACTGTGGATTCTTGACTTTACTATACATGATGCCTTTGACTCAACAGTTCACTGCTTGATGTGGTACGAAACAAAAGGAGCAAGAGGAGGGAATGAAATTGCTTCAGCTATCATGAAGTGGGCTGACAATGTGATTCCAGGTTCAGCTGTTCAAGATATCACTTTATGGACTGGACAACTCTTATGGTCAAAACAAAAACAATGATCTATGATTATGTGTTTCTTCTGGATATTGAAAAAATATCCGCACATAAAAACCATTAATCAAAAGTTTTTGCTCAAAGGACATACGCTTATGGAGGCTGATACGTTTTTGAAAGTTCACGCTCTCATAGAGAGAAAAAGAAAGAAAGCTAACAGTATGAGCATATTGACACCTTGGGGCTGGCAACAATTAGTGCGGCAAACTTCTTCAAAATACTCTGTATTTAACATGGAATTAGAGGGTTTTAAAAACTTTGAGTCCTTTGCTAAAAGGCAAAGATTCTCCGTTTGTGTCCAGGAAGTATGATATTGACAAAAACACTGTTCTCATGTCAAATTTTGTACACATACAAGCCAGACAAGAAAACATGGGTCATCTCTTCTTCAAAACTTCCATTTGACGGACATTTTTCAGAAATGAGTTATGTGCGATCCCGTAGAGGACAAGAACTACCGTTCCCGAAAACTCTTCTATTAGTATCATACCAGAGACTACCAATAAATGTAGCAAAATACAATGATCTGATAGCACTACTGCCATTACTCCCATATGTGTGCCATAACTACTTCAAAAATCTGCCGAGAAGCAACAACGTCTCCATGTACCCAGAAGATGACCCCGAAGAAGACTCTGATTAGTTGGCACTATTTTGGAAATACAGTGTTTATTTAATTTTGAGTTGCTATGGTAACTAGTTAAGTATTATGAAGTATTAAAACTGGAAAAAAATTCACAGAATTAAAACTCTATGTCCTTTTCATTTCTAACAACCCGCTACTTTCTCAGAGGTAAAAAGCACCAAGTCCAACAAGTTTTTTTAATAAAATATTTTAAAATAGGTAAATAACAGTTTTTTTGTTTTAAAACAGTTTAAATAGACAATAAGTTAAAATATAAAATTAAAAAAAAATCAATTTAGTAATGAATATAAATGATAAGGTATAACATTTTATATTGAAACATTTTTTTCAAACTGTTCTCCTGAAAAGTAAACAGTTTTGTGACATAGTGCCCTTACCTCCCAGATACAGAAATATAACTCTCTATTTTTATTAGTTCCTGAGAAAAGGTACATCAAAGTAGTGTAATTTAACATGGGCGGGATAGAGAGGTACGCAACCCCCTTCAATGAAATTACAGGGTCTCAGATAGAACCAGAAACACCCATTGCATTATTTCCTAATAACTTTATAGAAAAACTAGTATATGAAACAAACCTATACGCGACCCAAAAAGGAGGGGGAGTAAATAGAGCTCCTAGAAATATTAATGAAATGTAAATATTTTTAGGAATAAATATCCTCATGGGAATAAAAAGATTATCATCATACAGGGATTATTGGTCCTCATCACGTGAGCTTCGAGATGACTACATATCTAGTACTATGTCTGTCAATAGATTTGGATGGTTTCTCACTAACTTCCATGTGAATAACAATAGTAAAACTCCTCCACGTGAATCACCAGAATACGATAAACTTTATAAAAATAAGACCTTTGCTGAACACTTTAACTGAAACATAATATAAAAAACTGTTACTATCCAACACGGTTTCAGTCAGTAGATGAATCGATGATTGCCTTCAAAGGTCGTAGCTGTATAAAACAGTACATGCCAAAGAAGCCCACTAAACGTGGATACAAAGTGTGGGTCCGAGCTGAACAGAGGGGCTATGTATCTCAGTTTCAGGTATATGAGGGGAAGAGGCAAAATAAAATTGAGAAGGATTTGGGCCAGAGGGTTGTTTCTGAACTGACAGAGTATTTGTTAGGTAAAAAATTATACTGTCTTCTTTGATAATTTTTTTACCAATGTTACTCTTATAATTGCATTGCAGCAAAAGAAAATTCAGGCATGAGGCACTATTAAGACCTGACAGGAAAGACTTCCCAAAAGAATTTTTGGATGACAAAGATATGGATAGGGGAGAGGGAATCTGGTGGTGTAACTAGGACAGGTATAGTTACACTGAAATGGAAGGATAAAAGGGGAATTCATTTTCTGTCCAACTACCATAACCCACAAGAAGTGGCTACAGTGAACAGAAAAGAGTCTAATGGTACAATAACACAAGTAAGTTGTCCCCCGCCTAGTAAAGGATTACAATTTTCACATGGGATATGTTGATAAAGGAGATATGCTGAAAGCCACATATACAATAAAAAGAAAATCAATGAAGTGGTGGCCAAGAATTTTCTACCACTTTCTGGATACTACCGTGGTCAACGCTTTTATAATTTTCAATTGTCACACGGAAGGGAAACAAGATACCTTAAAAACTTTAAAATGAGTATAGTAAGGTCCCTAATTGGTCTGCCTCGTGTTGAACAAAGAGGAAGAAAGTCAGCTGAGAAACTAAATCCATATAAGATTAATGTTCCTCAAGAAATACGATTTGCCAAGGCAGAAACACATGCCAATCAGAACTAGGCTACATCCCGCAGATGTGCCTGGTGTTCTACAAAGGAAACCCAACACAGGTCAAAATGGGCGTGTTCTATCTGCAAAATAGCTTTCTGCCTAATTGAATCAAAAAAACTGTTTCCACTCCTACCATAAAACATAGACTAGGAGAGATTGTGTCTTACAATATTCATATACCTATGTGTGAACTTTTTAAATTAAAATCAATAAAAAATTTAGAATTAAGTACAATTTAGTAAATATGAATTTGTAAGGAAATATCGTGTTTTCTTATCAATAAACTCATTTTTTTTTTAAATAATTAAGTTTATTATTTCGTTCAACACCTATACAAAAAAAGGCCTCACATGCATAGTGGTATTTGTATCTTACCACCTCAATAAAAGAAATTAAAAATTATTTTTAAAGGCAAAAAATAATATTACGAAGTATTTTTACTATGCTAATAAGGAATATAACAATAAAATCAAAACATGTCATTTGGAAAATTCGTGCTTCAAAGGGTAAAGGGGAGCCAATACGTTTTTGACGTTGTTAATGCATTTTCAACAGGCTTTCGAACCTAAATAATGAGTTTTTATTTAGTTTTAAACTTAATCATTGGTTTCAGAACCTGGCCCTCCTGACGATACCGATGAGGACAGGAATTACGATCCAGGCCAAGAAGAAGAGGATTCATCAGAATCATCTTTGTCAGATGCTGAAGAACAAACACAAAGTAAAAGGACAAGGAAACTACTGAGAATCCCAGAAAACTGGAAACGGAGTAAAGCAAAACTTTTGCGGAACTTTGGCAAAGCTTACACCGATTCAAAAGGGAACCAAGTAAGAGCAAAATCAGTACAACCCTATGACCATGTTTGCCGGTACGAGTGCAAAAATATTTCTGATGATAAAAGAAAACAAGTTTTTTATGAGTTTTGGGGCTTAAAATCATGGGACTTACAGTCTGCTTTTATAAATGGATGCATGGAACTGTGTGTACCAAAAAGGTAGCAAATAAATGTTGTGAAACACAGACAAGAGTGTTCTGCTGAAACTCCTAGGAAAAAGGGTTTGCAAGACTTATTTCCTTAAAACTCTAGATATTTCTCAAAAAAGATATGACAATGTTCTGGCAACAAAACAGAATGCAGGGGCAGGTGTTTCTCCACGGGACCGTAGAGGCAAACATGCCCCTAAAAACAAAATATCTGAGGAAACCATAAATCACATAAAAAAAAACACATAGAATCATTCCCCAAAGCTACAAGCCACTATTCGAGAGCAAAAAATGGAGAGAAAACAAAGTACTTGGAAAGCAATTTAGACATTAAGAAAAATGCACAACTGTATGTTGAGCTTTGTAAAGATGAGGGGTTGGCCTCGGTAAAAGAGTCATTTTACAGACACATTTTTGTGGCTCAATTCAATCTTAGCTTCAAACCACCTCGTAGTGATACGTGCAACAAATGTGACGGATTGGAAATAAAAATTAAATTTGGCACAAGTCAAGATTCTATTGACAATAGCAAGGCTGAAAAAGAACGTCACTTGACAGAAGCTGAAAATGCTAGAGCAGCGAAAAAAGAAGTGCTGAAGAAGAATCTAAGACAAATCCGGCTGTTGTAGCGATATGTTTTGATGTCCAGAAAATTCTGCCTACGCCGATGTTAACTTGCAACAGAGTTTACTATGCAAGACAGTTAAGCGGCCCACACACGCTCAGATCTGTTGCGATACAAGGTTTCGTGCAACAGATATCATCGTGTGTGGGGAGGTTGCAATGAAGCGGTTGCAGTATCAGGCGGTCATTTTACAGACACATTTTTGTGGCTCAATTCAATCTTAGCTTCAAACCACCTCGTAGTGATACGTGCAACAAATGTGACGGATTAGAAATAAAAAATTAAATTTGGCACAAGTCAAGATTCTATTGACAATAGCAAGGCTGAAATGAACGTCATTCGACAGAAGCTGAAAATGCTAGAGCAGCGAAAAGAACTTTTATGAGTTTTGGGGCTTAAAATCATCGGACTTACAGTCTGCTTTTATAAATGGATGCATGGAACTGTGTGTACCAAAAAGGTAGCCAATAAATGTTGTGAAACACAGACGAGTGTTCTGCTGAAACTCCTAGGAAAAAGGGTTTGCAAGTCTTATTTCCTTAACCCTTTCAGTCCCACTGTCCATGTACATGGACATCAACTTTAGGATTTTTTTTAAATTTTGTTAAACTACTTTTATGCTGTTAAATCCCACTGTCCATGCTCATGGACTTGTTCTTTGCAAAAAAAAAAAAACACCTATAAACTAGTTTTATTGTCTTTGAAGTTCATTAGTAATGTTATTTTGGTTGACGTCAAGGGACAGCTAATGTTGTTGTTGACATAACCTCAATAAATTTGGAAGTAAAACAGCTGAGTAAATTTTTCCATATAAAAATACATATTTCTTGAAAGAAAAACATACACGTAATGTTTTGATGTGAAATACGTGTATTTATCTTTATTATAGTGGTTTCAGGAATTTTTTTTAAATATGGGTGTCCTTTTACGTGGACACTGGGTTTTGCTTCAAGTCGGCAGGGGCATTTAAAAATTAAATGTCTTCGATTTAGAAGGCCTTGGAATAGTGGATTTGTGATTTTTTGGTTACTGTAAGGGCGAAACTTCCAGTGTAAGTGTACAGTTTTAGGTTATGACAATTGGACTGTAGTAAATATGGACAGAAATAATAAAAAGTTACGTTCATCAGACATTTTAGATTTAATTGAAAATTGAAATTTATCTGAGCTTGATGATTTGAGTGAAAATGAGAATTAAGATGAAGCAGAAACTATCCCTCGCATTAGACCACCAGAAGATAATGAAGACGATGATATTGCAGACATTTACCTCCTGAATGAGGAGATAAGTGATTTATTTTCTGGTGTAGCCGTAAGTAACGAGATAACTTTGGAGAGCACATCTCGTAATTCTAGTATTAGGCCTATTGACGGTAATCATATGCCTAGTACATCAAGGGGTACTAATAACACTCTAGGCCTAGGCTTACCCAATCAAAATTCAGATAGGCCTATCGTATTACCAACAGTGGGTACACCACAACAAACAACCAGACCTGATCCTTTAGAGGATTTTATTCTAACAGAAAAAGATAATATTTGTTGGGTGAGAAAACCTTTTCCTAAACCAATTTTTGAGGTTATTTCTGTTTCAAATGATGAACAACAAGCTATAGGCCTAGATGTACGTGAACCTATATCGTACTTTGAAAATTATATTACATCTGACATCATTGAAAACATAAAAGAAATGAAAAATAGGTACGCTGTTTCAAAAAGGCCATACATTTACAAACCTAACGGTAAATGAAATAAAGTATTTTCTTGGTCTTCAGATTGCAATCGGGACGATAGGATTTCCTCGCCTACGTATGTATTGGGAAGAAAGCTACAGAATTCCAATGTTTAATAGTATGAGTAGGAATAGATTTTTTTTCTATCCAAACAAATCTACATTTAATAGATAATTTAGATATACCCGAAGATAACACAGATAAGTTTGTGAAAGTAAGACCAATATATGAAGCTGTGAAAAAGAGATGTCAGCAACTTCATGTAGAGAAATGTGTCGCTGTAGATGAACAGATAGTACCATTCACTGGAAATCTCAGCATGAAACAATACATAAAAGGGAAGCCAAACCCGTATGGGATAAAAATTTATTGCCTATGTGGTCAATCTGGCCTTCTTTACGATTTCATATTATATCAAGGTCCAACCACAGAATTTAATCCACAACTGTTGGAACGATTTGGGCAGTTACCCTCTGTCGTTTTGCAACTTGCCATAAACAATCTTCTAACAGAGCCACACTGTCTATTTTTTGATAATTTTTTTGCATCCTATAATTTATTTGAAATATTACGGGATCTAAACATTCAAGCAGCTGGTACTATCCAGTTGCCTAGGTTTGGTCGTGTCAACAAAAAGAAAAAATCTGACACACGACCACCACTTAGACCCTTAGAAGAGATGAAGGCAACAGGACGGGGTACATGTGATGAAATATGTAGTGCTGACAATAAAGTCGCACTAATTAGTTGGTTTGACAACAAACTTGTCAACATGGCAATCTAATTTTATTGCCTCAGGAACTCCAGTTACTGTTAGAAGGTGGGATAGATAAAAAAGGAAAAAGAGTATATTGAAGTAGAAATGCCTGAAATAACTAAACTATATAATGAAAACATGGGAGGTGTGGACAAGTTGAACCAGCTGCTTAGCTACTATCGGACATTCATAAAATCAAAAAAATGGACACTGAGAATGATTACTCATGCTATTGATTTAGCAATAGTTAATTCATGGTTTGAATACAAAATTGATTGTAAAATGAATAACATTGAAAAAAGAAATATTATGGACTTACTAAAATTCCGTACTAGTATAAGTGACCACCTTATAAATGTTGGACAAACAGCAACCATAAGGAAGAAAAGGGGAAGGCCTGCATCCACAGAAGACCTCCCTTCACATTCTACTTCAAAGGAAAGGACCAGGGAAGAAGTCCAACCTTCCAAAGCCATGCGTCGAGATACGGTAGACCATCTGCCAGAAGTTGACTCGAAAAAAGAGGCTACACGTTGTAAGAACCAGAATTGCAAAGGAAAAACCCATGTCTTTTGCACAAAGTGCCAAGTACATTTATGCCTTTTGTCATACAGAAATTGTTTTATTATGTATCACACAAAGTATGTCAAATTATGATTTTTTATCATCTAATTTCGATGTTTTTGCAATTTTGTTTAATTATTTGAAATGTAAGGGTATAATAATAATAATAAAATATGTTTATACTTCCTGTAGAATTGTTTTGTGTTATTTTCAAGCCTCCCATTTAGTCATTTTTTTAAGGATACCTTTCAATGTGACCACTTAAAATTTAAATGGCCCCCTTTCACTTTCATATAGTCCCACTGTCCATGTAGATGGACATACGCAAAAAATCAATTAAACAAAAATTTTAAACTAAAAATTACATATGTGTGTTCAAACAACCCCAAAGATCAGGTTTTTAATGAAAAAGAATTAAAAAAAAAAAAAAAATAATAATTTGGGACTGAAAGGGGTTTCTCTAGATATTTCTCAAAAAAGATATGACAATGTTCTGGCAACAAAACAGAATGCGGGGGCAGGTGTTTCTCCACGGGACCGTAGAGGCAAACATGCCCCTAAAAACAAAATATCTGAGGAAACCATAAATCACATAAACAAACACATAGAATCATTCCCCAAAGCTACAAGCCACTATTCGAGAGCAAAAAATGGAGAAACAAAGTACTTGGAAAGCAATTTAGACATTAAGAAAATGCACAAACTGTATGTTGAGCTTTGTAAAGATGAGGGGTTGACCTCGGTAAAAAGTCATTCTACAGACACATTTTTGTGACTCAATTCAATCTTAGCTTCAAACCACCTCGTAGTGATACGTGCAACAAATGTGACGGATTGGAAATTAAAATTAAATTTGGCACAAATCAAGATTCTATTGACAACAGCAAGGCTGAAAAAGAACGTCACTTGACAGAAGCTGAAAATGCTAGAGCAGCGAAAAGAAGTGCTGAAGAAGAATCTAAGACAAATTCGGCTGTTGTAGCGATATGTTTTGATGTCCAGAAAACCCTGCCTACGCCGATGTTAACTTGCAACAGAGTTTACTATGCAAGACAGTTAATCGGCCCACACACGCCGAGATCTGTTGCGATACATGTATCGATACAAGGTTTCGTGCAACAGATATCATCGTGTGTGGGGAGGTTGCAATGAAGCGGTTGCAGTATCAGGCGGTGTCGATGCCATGTTTCAGTATCCCGCAGACTGCGGAGTTTGGCGACACCACGCAACTGATACTGATACAAGTTTCAACGTGAATGGCACGGTATCGCAACGGTTTCCGCTCTTCAGTCAGATTTGCAACGCAGAGCTGTTCTGTACTGAATATCGTAGTGTTCGTAATGAGTTGCGAGAAAGGATTTTTGGAGCAGTTTATTAACATATACCATTTACATCCATGTTTGTGGAATACGAAGATCAATGATTACGCAAACACGCATATGCGGAATGATGCATACGCAGAGCTGTTAGAGTTCTGTAAAGAGAAGTAGCCTACCCCACTGCAACCAAAGATTTTGTTCTTAAAAAAATTCATGGATTACGATGCAGTTTTTGACGTGAGCTTAAAAAGGTATTAGACTCTCAAAGGAAAACCGGTAGTTCTGCAGATGACGTATATGTCCCAAATTTGTGGTATTACGAGTTGCTTTGTTTTATCGCAGATTCAGAAACACCAAGACAAGGGAAGTCCAGCTTGGGTGAAGATACGAACAACGACGATCAAGTAAGTTCGGAATACTCTCTTTATTGTTACAAATATTTTGCATTTACATTAAAAACTGTTTACAAAGTTAACGGTTGAAGACTAACATTTTTATTTTAACAAATAAAATTTTAAATGTCCATGGATTATTATGAGTAACAAATAGTTTTAATTATTTACGTATTATCCCATTAAGTAACAATATTTCAAGCAATAACTATGTTTTTGTAAGAAGAAATGAATTAATGAGTTTTAACCCTTATTGTGATTAGCAAGAATGAAAGTAAATGTTTTATATTTTGAGTGCAGTTGTTTACATATAGGCTCCTTAGATACTCCTTAGATGTTTTTCTAAATGCCATATTTTCTTGAAAATCTTACACTTCCCTCATTGTTGAAGTATGTTTTGTAGTTATCTCTGCTTTTCTTTGCTAACATCGACATTGCTCTCGGTGTGCGCTGTAAAGGAACCAAACAGCTCGCCGAACCACGCCATTCTCCAGGAACAACTTCTCCAGATTCTACGTCGTCTCTGTCAACGTCTGCAGTCCTGATGTACGTGTTTGTTTTATTCAACAAATACGTAGTTATGGAGTACACATGCTGCCAAAACAACACTGTCTACATTCTCAGCAGAAATCCCCATTTCAGATTTAAATACCCTGAACCTCGTAGCTAAAATTCCAAATGCATTCTCTACAACACGCCTCGCTCTACAATGTCTGTAATTGTATACTCCTTCTTCTTTGGTTAACCCTTTTCTCTGAGAATAAGGCTTATGTAAGTTCTCCATTAATGGAAATGCCTCATCTCCAAGTAATACGTAAGGCAAGGTATATTGTGTGTCCAGGATATTAATAGGTGGTGGTAGATTCAGCATCCCATCTTTTAATTTGTTATACAATGGCGTTTCTTGAAGCACTCCACCATCTGCCACTTACTTCCCATTAATGCCACTGTGAATAAACATAAACTCGTAATTAGCGTTTACCAGTGCTAATAAAACAATACTAAATTTTCCCTTGTAGTTGTAGTAGTAAGACCCACTGTTGGGTGGTTTTACAATTGAAATATGTTTCCCACCAATAGCCCCACAGCATGTGATAAAATCCCATTTTGCTTGCCCATTAGAGACTGCTCTCCAATCCTCTTCATTTGAGGGGAACTGAAACAAAAATATTGATGTTATTCTTATTCATAAACAGTCTTCATTACCGTAGATTTATTTTAATTTCAGGTACAAGATGACGATGCCTCTGTGATGGAAGAATCTGCAATCCAAGACGCTCCGTCTGAAGAATCTCACCCATCATCGGCACTTTCACAGGAAGTATCCGCTCTTCATCATCAACAACCTCGGCTTCCCGAGCTCCCTTACCTCTGAGGGAAAAACAACTAATGGAATTAGCGGGTAAAACGTTGCAATACTTCAATAACCGCCCACCGCCACAACAAACTGCGGATGACTATGACATTGCTGGTAAAAAGTATGCATGTGACTTAAGGAGTCTCGGTGCAGATCAGAAGAGTATAGCTGAAAAATTGTTGAGCGACATCATATTCTTTGGTAAGCTTAACAAACTAAATGAATTTTACTACAGTGCAGTTGAGTCAACAACTAGTTCACGCCAATAACAATAATGTACCGCAACCATCTGTGAATACACAAGCTAATGTTCATTATCAAACATTTCCTAACACAGCTAATCACTTCTTCCCTCAAACATACCCGAATATGACACTGAGTTATCCACAGAAATCTTCCGTTAACTCATTGCACAACGTACACCATGAAATAATTTATAGTATTGATAACATTTTCTCAAACAAGAGAAAAACATCCCGACCTCATCAAACAACGCCAAATTCATTGATCAGAACAAAGACACTAGCAAACAACTTTCTTCTCCTTTAACGTTCATGCAGGCAGAAAATTTCAACAACCACCAAAGCGTTCAACTGAAAGTAGTAGTGATGAAAATAATTTCATTGAACTTAAGACCCCGGGTGAACACGAACAGTCAGTTGAAATAGTTTGGCTTAGACAATTTTTTTACATTTTTCTGAAAAACATGATGAGATCTAAATTTCCATTTTAAATGAAAACTCTGTTACGTATTTTGTACTACAGGAAAAATTACTTAAAATGTTTAAAACTATGTACTGTACTGAGTAAGAAAGATAATTTGATTTAAGAAAAACTCATTTGTGATTTAATACTAGATACTCATATACATAGAATATTTGTGTTATATAACTATAACTTAAAGACTATATATCTAAGTAGTTATAATTTACTAATTTAATAATTTTAATTATTATTTACTGTGAGGAAGATGATTTCAAGAATAACAAATTCAGAATATAAAATATACGAGATTTGTATTCAGATAATACAGGGTTCAACTTGTATAGCAATAAGTTAAAGAAACTTAAAAAACTTGTATAGCAAAACTAAATTTCACAACCGAAATATAACTAATACTTTCATATTGTGTATTGTATGTATTGGTATGTCCTTTAATACAAGTGAACATATTTCAATCTTGAGTATCGTATAAACTTATGCAGGTCCATTCATAATCCCTATATTACTGAGTTTATTTATTTCTCTTACCTTTAGATATTCTTATTTTAACTCCTGAAAAAATAGCATCACACGTCTCGGGTATGATTTTCCCCAGAGCCTGAGGTGAGATTCCTGTAGAAAACTTCAGATCTTCATATGTGTTTCCAGTGGCAAGGTATCGTAGTGTTGCAGTTAGGTATTGTTCTGCAGTTACAGCACCCCTCATAACAGTGTCAGTTTTTTTTCAATACTGCACCTTACTCTTTTGTAACAAATTTAGGAAATTGGTCTCGTCCATTTGTAAATAGTTTTTAAAATCACCAGGTTCATTTAAAGCGAGTTCTCGTAATAAAGCTTTATTAGAAAAACGTTCCTTATCAAGTAGCCATTTTTGCACTACTTACTTTTAGGACGTCTACTCTTCTTGATAGCTACGCCTACAGCTACACCACAAGCAATCACAACTTCTTCGGGAATATCCATCTTTGCACATCTCTCTCCAGCGCGTTCCACACCAAAGTCTCAGTGACACTGCATCAGTGTGAGTGGTCTGCCCTTGCCACGATACGTGATTCATGACAACCTGGGTATCGAAACATGTATCGTAACAGATCTCAGCGTGTGTGGGCCGCTTTATGGACCTACAATTTAGCGATACATGATCTCGGAAGCAAACACGCCACGATGATGATGTGGACAGAAGCAGACGCGTCAAGGGGATCGCAAGAAATTGGATCCTGTTTGTTAAAGTATGTTTTTAAACTTCCTCGGACCGTCAAGCACATTATCGCCTTCAGTGATAACTGTGAAGGTCAGAACAAGTCCCAGTTTTATCACTAGGTTGGATGTACTCGTACATAGTGAACAACAAGCACATCGAGAGAGTGGACCACAAGTTTTCTTGTCGCTGGCCACTCCTACATGCAGTGCGATGAAGATTTCGGCCTCATCGAAAAAACAAAATACAGTTTGTTTTTGTGCCGGATGACTGGGTAACTGCTGTTGCGCCTGCACACCGTAAGTTTCAAGTTGTACAAATGAAAACAGATGACTTTCTGACAGTAGAAGGGATGTATGAGTATCTCAAAGACTCTGTAGTAGGAATAAGTAAATTTCAATGGCTCAGGTACTTGAATGATCCTTTTGTTGTCCTCTACAAGAACTCTGTAAATGAAACTGAGCCGTTCACATCATATGGCATGAGGAAACCTAAGTGCTCTTTCACACGATGTTCTAATTTCTAAGTGCTCTTCGTGATGTTCTAATTTCTTTCAATCTAAATTGGTCCGTGAATTCACCGACACGAGTGGACCGCTACAACGAGTACTGCCATCGACAATGTTGTTACCAACATTCCTGACCTGACAGTCTCTGTTTTGAACACTGCAATCTCTGACCACTTTGCGCAGGAGGCCGTGGTTCATGGGTACAAACTGGAAAGTCAAAAATTCTAAATTTAAAGTTGCCAGGACAATTCGGCCCCAAAATATTCACCACTTGAATGAGATTTTGGAAGCCGTTTCAAGTTTGGTAGTGTCGATGACATGTATGCAGCATTCAGTGATGGTTTCAACTATTATCTGGATGTTGCTTGTCCGTTCAGGAGGACCAAAAGTCAATCGCAAAACCACAAAAAAGGTACGTGGTTGACTAAGGGAATTCTTGTGTCTCGAGAGAAGCTAAAATTTTTTCACAAAATTTTCATTGGAACCCAAAACGAAAAATTTCAAAACTTTTTTCAGAAATTACCGAAGGATCTAAAAAAAGTTAAACAAGCAGCTAAAGCGTATGATGTAAATAGAGCCTTGGGTAACTGCGAAAACTTCTCAAAAACTGCTTGGAAAATCATAAACGACTTATCTCCAGATATACAAATTTGAGCAAAAATACCAAAGTAATTGCAATCAGAATTGAAGACAAAATTGTTGAAAATCAAGCTTAAGTAGCAGACGAATTCAATAAGTACTTCTCTTCCGTTGCTACAGTGAACTCGGCGTTCACTGAACCTCGGTTCAGCGAGGGAGATGCTGTTGAACCAGTTGCATCCATGGCTTTGGCTCCTGTGTGTGAGGGGGAGGTAGCACGTGTGATACAAGGGCTGAACTTAAAAAAAAAAAAAACGTGTGATGCCAGCGGGATGTCAGTGTGGCTTCTCAAACGTTGCTTCAGGCACATAGTGAGACCACTCACAAAACTGATAAACTTTTCTTTGGAAAAGGGAACTTTTCCCGTCTCTCCTGAAGACGGCCAAAGTCATCCCTATCTTCAAAAAGGACGATCCTTGCCTTTCAAGCAACTATCGCCCAATCTCAATTTTGCCTGTGTTTAGCAAAATTTTTGAAAAGTTTTTTTATGAATGACTTGCAAGCTTTTTAGAAAATAACAAAATTCTGAATCCAGAACAATTTGGATTTAGGAAAAACAGATCTACATTGGATGCTGTGAACAAGCTCTTGGACAATATTGTCGATGGAATGGAAGGACGAGAACATGTGCTTAGCATATTCCTCGACCTATCCAAAGCTTTTGACTGTGTGCATCATGAGACACCGTTGCACCAGTTGGAGAAATGCGGCGTGCGGGGTCTCTCGCACTTGTGGCTCGCTTCTTACCTCAAGGATCAAGACCAGTGCGTGGAGATCTCGAACGTTGTTTCAAACAAAATTAAAATGACCCACGGTGTCCCTCAGGGCTCCATCCTTGGGCCTCTCTTGTTTCTAGTTTACGTCTGTAGATTGAAATCAGTGATCCAGCATGGAACGCTGGTTCAGTATGCTGACGACACTACTCTCTGTCTCAAAAACAAATCAAGCCAAGATCTGGAAATCAATTTTTTCATAGAATTGAATGCATGCATTCAGTATTTTGCTGAAAGAAACCTGAAAACAAATCAGTCAAAAACAAATGTCATACATTTTAGCCTTCGACAAACTGATCACACAGCGCACCCTGCTGTGTTTGTGGATGATGTTCGTTTAGAGGAAACTGATTCCACAAAGATTTTGGGAATGTTCCTAAAGTGGCGGATCTTCCATCGACCTATGAATGTGAACATTGATTTAGCTGTCAAGATAACGAAAGCCTGTATAATTCTACACGACTTTGTTAGAGTGAGAGATGGAGATAGGTTAGAAGATGCATCTACTGTTGTTGGATGGGAAGATTTGCCAGTACATACCCATCAAGGAACTAACTAGTCATTGCGAGGTGGGATCAAGTCCATCCAGGTTAGAAATGTTTTGGCTAAGTACTTCATGACAAACGTTGGATCAGTGGCATGGCAGTTAAAAAAATCTAATCACCACCCGTGGACAAAAATGTGAACTGTTTATGATGTTAAGGCTAATAGTTTTATATATAGTTAAGTAAAAAATAGTATTACAAATTCATAACAACAATGTCAGTGTCCTAAACTATGCATTAAAAATTCGTTTTAGAAATATATTAGTGTTTCATATTTATGCAACTTTTTCCTCCAAATTTGAAATAGCTTTTTAATTTAATTTTTCTCAGGTACTTTTTTGCTAGTTTCCCACAGACCTTCTTTTGACATTTTAACAGTTCTAGTCTTTTTTATTTACCCATTACTATTCAAATGTAAATAATCCGGTTATTTCTGATGAACACATTTATCACATGCTATGTGTTTAACTATGAAAAACTTCTAAACGGTACTTACCCAACTGTTTCTTTTCTGAAGCGGATTTGTCTTCAAATCCAGGAAATAGCGCATGACAGATTTCTCTCCAAACTCCCCTGTTCTTGTTTCTGTCTTTACTTGGAGGAATAAATGCACCAAAGAAAATTTCCAAGCGTGGTTTCTATGAAGTACCAGAGCTAAAACATAGTCTTTGGATTTAATTGATGTTGTGTTCAAACTATTTTTATGTTTTCAACTAATTACTTTGTGAAAGTTACTATTTTATTCATCATCAAAACAAAAATACATTCAGTATTACAATTACATCTGGAGCATTCTATACTCTATTATCACCCTACAATGCACCTAACATAAGTTTTTGGTTGGTTTTACTGATACTTTTATGTTGGAGCAAAGTACACTCCTTCCATTGGTAGACTTTGCTCCAATTTTCAACAATTAATAAATCAGCCTTTTTAAAAAAATATAACGCATATATAATTTTAAAAAATTAGTTAAAAATTTTATACAATTTAAAAATTAACAGAAATTAACATTTTAAATTTTGAGTGTCAAGAAATGGAGCAAAGTAACCCCGATTGACGGTACGTATACTTCGGTATTGTTTTTGTTCAAGCATTTTTTTTTTTTTTTTTTTTTTTTTTTTTTAAATGGGTGAAACACAAGAGGTAAGTGGCAGTCGAGACTGACGAAGATATTGACATAGAAAAATTAATTTATGTTTGTGGAAGAAAGACCACTGCTGTGGACAAGTCGATAGAGGAATATAAAAACAGAAACAAGAACAGGGAAGCTTGGAGAGAAATTCCGTCATGCGCTATTTCCTGGATTTGAAGACAAATCCGCTTCAGAAAAGAAACAGTTGGGTAAGTACCGTTTAGAAGTTTTTCATTAGTTTAAACACATAGCATGTGATAAATGTGTTCATCAGAAATAACCGGATTATTTACATTTGAATAGTAATGGGTAAATAAAAAAGACTAGAACTGTTAAAATGTCAAAAGAAGGTCTGTGGGAAACTAGCAAAAAAGTACCTAAGAAAAAATGAAATTCAAAAGCTATTTCAAATTTGAAGGAAAAAGTTGCATAAATATGAAACACTAATATATTTCTAAAACGAATTTTAATGCAAAGTTTAGGACACTGACATTGTTGTTATGAATTTGTAATACTATTTTTTACTTAACTATGTATAAAACTATTAGCCTTAATATCTTAAACAGTTCACATTTTTGTCCACGGGTGGTGATTAGATTTTTTTTAACTGCCATGTCACTGATCCAACGTTTATCATGAAGTACTTAGCCAAAACATTTCTAACCTGGATGGACTTGATCCCAGCTCGCAATGACTAGTTAGTTCCTTGATGGGTATGTACTTGCAAATCTTCCCATCCAACAACAGTAGATGCATCTTCTAACCTATTTCCATCCCTCACTCTAAAGAAAGTTGTGTAGGATTACACAGGCTTTCGTTATCTTGACAGCTAAATCAATGTTCACATTCATAGGTCGATGGAAGATCCGACACTTATTGCTCATGATGCCAAATGTGCATTCAATCAATCTTCTACCTCTACTTAACCTATAGTTTGAAAACTCTTTTCTCACCAGTTAAGTTGTGGCCTCCAAAAGGACGCATAAGCTTAGTACTTAAGGGGAATGCATCGTCTCCTAGGAAGAAATAAGGCATATTAGGCAGATTTAGGAAATTCTATTTGCTTGATCCTGAATCTTTTTCCATAGACTTGATTTATGGAAAACTGATGGATCTGCTTTCTGATCCGTAAGCCCCAATGTCAACTAAGGTAAAAACGATAATTTGCATCGCACACCGCCATTAGCACAATAGAAAAATAACCTTTGTAATTGAAATAAAAAGAACCGCTATGCTCAGGCTTGACAACTCTGAGGTGTTTTTCCGTCCACAGCCCCAACGTAATGGGTAAATTGTGTTTTATTACAAAATCCTTCTGATATTTCCTTCAGATTCTCTGCCGTCAGCTCTGTAAAACACTCCGAACGCAAGAAGACGTCCCATAAACTGCTGCATACGTTTTCTACAATTTTACTTATTGTAGAGATTCCAAGTTTGTAGTAGAAGTGTAGGTCAGTAATCGTGTTGCCAGAAGCCAAGTACCTAGAACAAAGAACAACAGATGTTATAACTGTCTTTGTTCGATTTTTCATAGTTAGTAATCATAGTTTGTTAAATATGTGTACCTAAATATGAAAAAACTAACTTGTACAGTTAAAGTTTTCACAAGGTTTTTCACTCTTAAAACCAACTAGGTACTTTCATCTTTAATGTCTTTTCCTTTCCTTTTCAGTAACCTTTTTTTTGTCTTCTTTTGCTTTTTTTATCTCTCTTGGAGTCCGATTCTCTTTAGTCCTAAAAACTAAAAACTTTCCAGGTCGAATGCCTAGCCTACCCAAAACATTTAGCTTTCCTACTGCTTCCTTCATTGAAACCAACCATACTGAACTTTCGTTCTGGGTTTAGATTTTCCCATAAATGGCAGCGTTTGATTTTTTTTTCTTTTTGGACGAATACAATATAAACATATTACAGCTGTCACCAGTTGCTGAAAATAGACACTGAACAGTAGGGGCAGCCAACAAACCTAAAGTAAAACAAACTATATTTCAAGTAACATGGTATTACGTAAAAAGATTTTTTATATTTGTTTATCCCTAAAAGATACCGTCTCCCCTTAAACTGTCAATTTATTTCCAACTGTCATGTTCAATAAATAATCAAATAATTAATGCGGGTTTTTATTTCAGGGGACAACTTGCTGAAGAAATAGCGAAATATAAGGGATAGGTGGATGAAGCACATTTGACAAGATAAGGATTCAAAAAGATCAGGAGCTGGAGCTAGTAAAATAAAAAAATACATATATCACGACCAACTTCAATTTTTGAAGAAAATAGCTCACCAACATGACACAGAGTCATCCATCAACGTACCCGAAGGCAATAATCCTGTATCACCAACGGAAGATATAATAGACAATACAAGAACTCGTATTCCAGCGCAGCCAAACAAACCAAAAGTAAAGGGAAAAAGGAAGAGAAACGAAGACGAGTTCGAACTGAATATGATGAAAATCTTAATCTTAGAACAGCCGTATGACAAAGAAGAAACTTACTTTGGCTTCTTCAGAAGTATGGTTCCAACTTTAAAGACCTTTACTAGTGACCAGTTTGTTGAAGTTCAGCTAGGCGTTCTCGGTGTTTTAAAAAACGTCAAGGCCCAAGGACACGGTCAAGGAACCAGCCAGGTCCCTACTTCGCAATACCAGCAAGTCCACTACCCATATCCCGGGAGTCAGCCTCAAAACGTGTATTGTCTTCAACAACAACCGCAGTTTGCTCCGCAATTTTTCAAACCAGACCTACATCAACCCATACATTCGTCCGATTCACCCACATACCTCAACCAGCATTGAACAGTACTATCCAATGAACCAACAAACCAGTCAAGAAGCAAGCAACCAGCAGCCAACGCCACCACCACGGACACCAACCCCGCATCGTGCTACAGCTACTCCAGCATCAAGTGTCTTGTCCTTGGATTTTCGAAGGAGATTCAAATGATTTTAATATTTGATAAAAGTAAAAATATAAAATTTCTTATGTAGCAGTATATTACTCTTTTGTATATTTCTTATACAATAAATGTTATCCATGTACGTATTTGTAATGTTTTTTGTATAAACTAACCTTAAATGACATATCGACTATATTTACAAATACAAATTACTAACACATTTATAAACTTACCTTATTGTAACGGCAAGCATTTCCATAGGTTGGATGGAGTTCCTCATGTTTGTATCTTGTTTTTGCAGCTTGTCTTTCAGTTTGTCATAAAGTTCATTATATGATTTAATTGACATACGAAAGTAAGAAAAGAATCTTTCCTCACTGTTCCGCAATGAATTGAATAAAACTTTGAAGGACCCAGAAGTGTGTCGATTTTGAAGCAATGGGTGAATCCAATACCGCCTATTTCTTCTTCTTCGCTGTCTCCACAGTAAGTACATGGCTAGCACTTTATTCTTCCGCGGTGTTAACATTTTCAATAGTTGAGCATGTACTGAACAGTCAAAACATGGGAGCGCCCGCACGGCACGCTGCCGGAACGAAACCGACCTCGTGTGAAAAACATTCAGCTTCCCAGCCGCACGGCGTGCACCGGATCGTGTGAAAAGAGCACTAAGGTCGGACGTCCATCAAGTGTTTTTACTCTGAAACCTCTGTACAGTTCACCTATTAAAATTTACACCGCCAAGTAAAAGGATCTCCAGTCGCTGCTGGAATTTGTGCCACCGATCCATCACAACTATTACCAGAATCTAATACAATGGAAAGAAAGAAAAGAAGAAGCAGCAGCAACCAAAGCCATCAACCTCAACGACACAAGAGAGTGAAATCCCTATGTTTAGAGTCAGACATTGAACACGACTACTTGTGGGAATCAGAATAAAGATCATTCATGTTGTTGACATTTACTGTAATTTGAGTTATTCAACAAAACTAATGGAAGTTATAGCTTTTATACTTAATAACAATGTGTATTATCTAGTCACTGGTTTTTATTTCCATGGTTATTTCTATATTTTCATTTAGAAGCAAAGGGGTGTAAGTTAGAAGTTTTGGAGAAAAAGGGGTGTAAGTGAGTGTAAGGGTTTGCAAAAAAACACCACTTTGGCTAAGAAAGTTTTATTATATATAGTTCATTGAAATTGTATATACAAGTATACAATTACACGTAGAATAGGTTTTTATCAACACATGTCAAAATATTTTAAACCAGGAATTTTACAAAATTGAGCTTAACTTTAGAGCTCCATAACTCAAAATCAATATTTTTGTCACTTACACCCCTTTGTTTATATGCGGCTCATATATTGTTTCTATTTGAGTTTGGTGCCGTTGGGGGACACCAACTACTATTTTCTACCGTCAAGTAAGTAATTTTTCATTAAAAATTACAATTTATTTGTTTACAAAGAAATGTTGTACATTCTAAAAAGAGTTTTTGAAAAGTTTTGATACTACACATTTCAATTAATAATGTATTTATACAACGTTAACACATTCGAGTCTAACGCTCGAGCCAGACTCGAGCGCCTTTGTTTAATCCCCCGGGCGGCGCTAGGAGCGTGACTCGATCACAGCTTTGCCGATTGATATACGGAGTTGCCCGAGTGATATTCGAGTGCCGTCTGCTGCATTAAAAGCCCCACACACTACCGGACCAGGCCTTCAGACCAGAACCGTCTGGTCTGGTGTCAGGCACTTGTATCGTGTGTGGGGCTGTCTGCGGACCGATTTTCTCGAACCAGATTGTCTGCGTGTCTGATGGTTGAACCCCTCCGACCACCGACGGTCTGAGGTTTCCCCCACCACTATTTTTTGTCCGGTCTGTGAGTGTGTAGCGCTGTCTGTCGGACGGCCGACCGTCGCGACAGTCATCATCCAGCTGTTGCAGTGAGTGTTGCTGTTCTAGCGCAACATCGTGATGTCTTCACAGCAATCCCAACCGAACAATGAAGCTGAAAAAGAGGTTTTAGTGGAGCTTATTGAGTCACTAAAAGAGAACCGATGTTTGTGGGACACTAAGTGCGATTGCCTATGCGAATAGGGATCTACGGAGGGCAGCACATGGTTTCGCTGTTGGAGATATACAAAAAATTCCAACCGAATGCAACAATTGACCTGCTCAAGAAGAAGATAGAAAATCTCAAGTGCAGTTTCAGACGGGAATTGAGGAAGGTAAGCTTCACAACATTGATGTTTGTATAAATTATCCAATAATTTATTAACTTCTTGATTTTATAATAATTTTTTATTTTATTTATTTAATACTAGCTGAGTACCCGTCCTTCGTACGGGGATCTTAATTGTTAGTAAATGAGATGAGTACAGACATAATAGAAGCATGTTCTAAGTTACTATAATGTAGATAGTCAGTAAAAATATACTCGACAACAGTCCTAACGGTATTTTTATTCGAGTATTTCTCAGTATTTATAAACTTCTTTTCATTTCTGGAACTAAAACTAATAAGTCTACAACTAACCTCGTGGCTGTTATCGTCTGGAAAAGAAAAATTAATTTTAAAAATACCTGCCATTTTGAAACGGTTTTGGCCGATCTTTCTCATATACGAAATTCGCCTCAGTTTTATTACTTCCCAAGTAGTATTTTAAAATCAGTTTATTATGTACAATACCTGATGGGGATTGCAAATAAATTATTTTGCACACGATTAGTATTTTAATAAGGATATAATGATTACAAAGGGGAACATACATTTCCCCTAATAGTAAGCTAATAATAACACAAAATAATTGAAATTAAACATTCATTGCAGGTAAGAGCCCATATTTTCCGTTTCTTCCGGCGTTTTTTCCTCAGTTATCAACATACAACTAAGAGCTAAACCTATTTTCTGGTTCCTAGAACAACACTGGTGCCATGACGTACAGGTGTTCTCATCACGGTGTCTCAACTACGAATGTTTGGTCTGGGAGTGTGTAGAGCCGTCCAAGACGGCAATGCTTGCAGCCAGACGGTCTGGTCTGAAGGTCTGGTCCGGTAGTGTGTGGGGCTTATTAGAAAGCCAGCTTTGTTGGTTTAGTTCAGAAAAATTCCGCTAGGTGCTTCTACGTCATAACCCCCTTGAGGCTTTTGTTTACCCACTGATGTGACGAGCTCCTCACGCCTGAGTTTTAATGGGGCGATCAAGGCAGGCGGAGAGAAAGAGTGGGGATGGAGGGGCCCCCTCCTGCCAACTACAGATAGCCCGTGTAATTAGAATAGCGGAATGAGCAGTCCGCGCGTTCTCGCTCTGTACTCCTCTGAATTTAATTTAGTTCAATACCTGGCAAACCTATTAAAATGTATCACTGTATTTTCAAACCCCTTTCTGTAGTTTTAGTACAGCATACATATATTTAAATTACATTTTCAATGCTGGATGTTGCAGGATGCAGCACAATTAAATTGCAGGCAATCAATGTGACAAACCTCTTAAAATGTACCACTGTGTTTTTAGCTTCTACTCTGAATTAAAACACATTTCAGTAATTTGGTACAACAACATACATATATATATTACATTTTCAAAGCTGGATGCTGCAGGATGCAGCGCAAATTAAATTTATTTCATTGAACCTTGATTTTACAACGTAATTAATGGCAGGCAATTACTCTTGTTCTACATACAAATAAACCAATACAACGGAGTATCGAAAGACCCAAAAAGACGTAAGGAAGTCTAAATGTAACAAAGTAACCTCGCTACATTCAGTAGCGTAGCTAGAAAACATTCGAGGGTGGATTAAACATCCAGGAGGATTAAAAAGAGCCCTACTTAGCATAGTACTTTAAAGAATGATCTTCAGGGTCTCCAAAAACAAAATCAACAATTAAGTTGAGTTTTTTAATTGCATCTTTTGTATTAAAATGTAAACCAATAAAATTGTTTCGTAACATTATATTTGGTTTCATTGCATTTTCCAACTGCCTTAATCAAATAAATATAATTGAGGCGGTCCATTCCAAAACTCACAAAATCCATTTTTTTTTCGAAATTGAGTTATTGGTATCACTGCATTTTAGCAGAAAGAGAGGAATAAAGCAGTCAGGTCATATCTTTCCAAAACTAACTGTATCATATGGATATTTAATGCTAAAAACTAGGTGTCATTTTCAAAACTCACTTAATTTCAGTAATGCTATTCCAAAACTAGCATAATCCATCAGCCAATGGGATGGCGTTATTAATGTCATGTGATCATTAATCATCTATCATTCCAAAACTATCTTTATCCTCTTACCCAATGGGTGGCCTGGATTTAGTCACATGACTTTGTTTATGTTTGTAATTTTGTCTTGCCTCTGTATTGCTGCGTGTGAATTGTTCTGTATTCACTTAATATTTTTACAATCTAAATAAGTTAATTGTGAAGTTTGTAATGAGTTTATCAGAAACCATTTTACCAACTCCACCTAATAAAATCAAGGAGAAGGAAATCAAATCCTGAAGAATGGAAAAAGACAAAGGATAAGAGAAAAAGGTAAGCAGAATAATAACCCACAATTTTGGCTTATGTAGGCTAAGGTTTTATTGAATTTATCTGTTTGGATACATGATAGTCCAGCCATACAATTGTTAAGCTTCGGATTAATGGATGTTTTAACTAATGTGAGTTTGGATAAGCATGAGTCCAGATTTCATAAAGTTGTCGATTGTTGTTTTCCAGTCATCGGTCATTGTTTGTAGATGTGTGGTCATTGTTTAAATAGCTCTAACCAATTTACTTTCTTTAAAACCTTTAGCCTGATGAATTTGTTTGTTTTCAGGCACATGCCCTACCTCAAATGTCAGAACCTCCAAGATGTTTTCCATAACGGCCCAACATACAAATGTAAATCACTAAGGATGTCTGACGTAAAGGAGTTCCATGATGCATTTTATAAATACCCTGTGAAGACTCAGCAAGATACATTCATCCTGAAAGATATTGAAGTGGCATTACCTCAAAGAGAAAGATCCAAACAAAATGGTGGAAAGAAGAGCGTCGCAGTTAAGTAACCTAGTAAAAATTTAAGGGGACCAAGGACTTTAAGATTCAGGTATGTCAGAAAACATTTCTCGGAATTTTAGGTGTTAGTAGATTTCGTGTTAACAACATTGCGAAAAATTATGCCACCACCGGACAGATGCCTGTTGAAAAAAAGAGGTGGCACTAGGCTCATAGAGAAATTCCGCATTAAAAGAGAAAGTGTAAAATCATTTAATTGAAAAGCTAAAGGGAGTAGAATCTCACTATTGCCGAGGAAGAAGTTCCAGGCAATATCTCAGTTGTGAATTAAATATTTTCAAAACTTCGGAAAATTTACAACTCTAGTTGTAAACGAGTCTTTAAAAGTCCAAAAGGACTTTCTTCAGGAATATTTTCTGCCAATGTTACAATATTGGAATTGGTAGACCAGTGACTGATGCTTGCTCAAAATGTATTGAACTGCGTGAGAAAATCAAGGTTGAACAGAACCAAGTACACAAAGTAGAATTGACGATTCAGTTGAGAGTTCACAAGCTTCGAGGTAAAGCTTTCTATGCCAAAACTTAAGAGAGGAAAATGATAATATGGTTATCTTTTCATTTGACTGCCAAAAAAATTTAGTTAACCCTAAGGTAACCGAACCAAGCAGCTTACTATAGCCGCCAGTTGTATACTTACAACTTGTACAGGAGTGAAGGGTTCTTCAATATCAAAAATAACAAATGAGAATGTTTTTTATATATACATGGCAAGAAAAACGAGCACAGTAAAAAGTTCAAATGAAATATGTTTCCCATAATTTTTTGATGTTTTGTCAAAAAGTGACCTGAGTTCCGTTTAAGGACAATTCGATTGTGCGCTGATGGTTGTGGAGGGCAGAATCGTAATTTCTATAATGGTGAATATGTTAAGCTACTTTTTGTTG
Source organism: Homalodisca vitripennis (assembly GCF_021130785.1). Classification (NCBI taxonomy): domain Eukaryota; kingdom Metazoa; phylum Arthropoda; class Insecta; order Hemiptera; family Cicadellidae; genus Homalodisca; species Homalodisca vitripennis. The sequence goes on along the minus strand of NW_025779537.1, from coordinate 7,584 downwards.
AAAGTTGCCCCTGCTAATATCAAGAATATTGAACTTATATTCCCTGTACCTGGCCACTCTTTCCTTCCTTCTGATAGATTGTTTGGTCGGATTGAGAAGACACTTCGAAAGATACCAACCATCACTAATCCAAAAACCTACATTGACCTATTTGCTGAGCATTGGCACAGTACGCATATTAGGTGTAGACTGTTCAGTTTATAACTGGAAAGAAAACTGCTGCTGAATATTTAAAAACCATTGAAAGCATGGCATTTTAAATTTAGTCTTGTTAAGAGATTTGTTTTTAGCAGAAACATTCAACGGAACAGGGTGTTGGTAAAAGGGGAGAGGAGCTACAACTCCAATTGCGAAAACCCCAAGTTGTTTGACAAAACCTGGTAAAATCTATTAAAGATATAGTTTTGTCAGCAGTCAAAAAAGGAGTTCTAATCAAAAAGGCAAAATTAACAGACATCGCAAAATTACTAAAAAAACAATTTTGGTGATGATTGGGATCAAAGAGAAGACCTTCAGTTCTTCAAACGTTTGATGATGGAAAACGAGGGAATCACAGAAGAGGAAGTACCAGATGTGGAAGAGTATTGTGAAGGTCACCAAGCCCAAGAAGATGATTTTGTAGTTTAGTAGACTACAAATTAGTTCTACCAGTGGGACTTTCCTCAATTTGTTTTAACAGTTGTTATCAGTTTGTTTTATTTTTTGTAGTAACTAGTAAGGTTGATCTTCTTAAAGATGACAAAGGTTTTTACTGCCCTTCATTGTACTTTTACGTGTTTTGATGTATAATAAAAATGATATTATACATATCATAAATAACCATTCTTTTATATTTCACCATACTCCCAGTGATGGTCAATTAAAAGAATAGCCCCTAAGTTAGTCAAAATCACAACATTTAATTTGTTTTAAGTGTTTTATGTTTAGCCAAAATTAAAACGTGTCATGACATAACTAACTTTATCCTAACACCATCTTTTCCAAAACTATCTTTATTCCATTGGTGTCAGGGCAAAAACTAACATTATCCAAACTTTTAATGTTAATTCCTGGAAAAAACTAGACATCTAAAGTGAAAAAGGTTTACACTATTTTATGAAAACATGTATTCCTTCACCTGAAGAAAACAAAACAAATAACATTTTTACTGTAAAAGTTATTAAATTAAACGTTTTTATTGTTTCCTGAAAAATTTCAGGAATTGGATTATGTAAGTTTTGCAATGGACCGCCTCAATTTGTAGGTTACATTACTATTAGTTAGAAATTATTTCGATAATTGCCATGTACTATAGATCAGATCAGCATTATAATCGCGTCCGCCAGAACGACACATGGCACTTATCAGGCTTGGTCGAAGTTGCATGCACAATTTCAAGTCTTTAGCTTATTTATCATTCTCGATATATCCAACAAACAGACAGAGAAATTCTATTGCTATTACTATAAGTTAAAACTTGATCACAATAATTGGAGGTTATTAAAATATGAATACTTAACAAAGTGTTTTCAAATACTAAAGTTCTCAAAAGAAAATACGATAAGATATCAAAGGGACATGCCACAGAAAGGAGATATGAGTCCAACCAATACTACTGCAACCCTGCACCTGGTGGCGTAAGAAACGCTGGCTTGACTTATCAACTATCCAGCCACTTCCATAAATAAATATATATATATATATATATATATATATATATATATATATATATATATATATGTTTAAACTAAATAATTTGAAGTGTTTTCTCATTAAATGCCAATAACTTCCAAAGGTAAGTTGGAGAAATTGATTTTTGTAATGGGTACTGTAAAGAATGAAATTGCTTTCAGATTAAAACGTATAAATACCAGAGTTTTTAAAAATAACCACAGAATAACCACTAGAGATACAATAACAGGAACCACATTTTCATTTAGCTGGTTTATTTTGTAGTTTAGGCACATAGCTGGATGGACATATAGGCTTAAATGGCTATAGCCAATTTCAGCAAATTTCAGGGAGCGAAAACATTTTACAGAGAAATTGTATATCATGTTTGTGGAATAGTAGTTGATTTTTAGTAAATTATGGAATGATATTAATAATCTATAAATTTTGAAATCTACAAAAATTACTAACAAAATTATCTTAAATTTAGTCCAAATAGAGGGGTGTTGGGGCTTGTAACACCCACAGTGGTAAAAACATTCGGGGCAAATTTCAACTTGTGTTAAGCTGAAATCATATTCGTTGTTGACGCATGCTCTTAGTTCAATTTCGTGTTTAATTTGTTTTGATATTTTTATCTGCAGCAGCAGCTGACAGACAGACAACACAAAGCTTGTGCCTGGCATGAAGAGTCAATGCACAAACAAGTAAGGCTTGAGAAATACAATAAAAGCCCTTTCGCAACACTCCCCTTGATAGATACTTTCTTAATCAAGGCTTCGAGCGACAGAGACGGGCGAATAATGCTAATTTAGTTTGCCGATTATACTATTAAAAATATTTTGTTTCATTCGCTTTTATTTCCGGTGGCTCAAAACATCTGTTTATTAATTTTTGTTTTTATGTTTTTTATATATAAGGGGCAAAATCGCTGCGGTTATCATCGCCCTCAAGGACGAATTGACACCTGCTCGTATTCGGTGGTGTCAAGTATGTAAAAGATTACATTGTATAAAAATAAAAGAAATTGGAATCACAAGTAGGGTGGTAAATAATTTATACTTAAAACTAGATAACAATAAATGTAACAAGGGAAAGACTGTAGAGAGGTCATAACCCATATAAAGGCTAAAAAGATAAATGGAACATAAAATAAGGACAAGGTACATAACATTAATTAAATAAACTATAAAAACTTAACACATTTTAACTGCCACCAAGGTAGCTGTAAAGGGGCTAATTTGGCAGCTGTAATAATAAATAAAAAATTAAATAATAAAATTTATAAATATTAACAACAATAAATAATCAGAATAAATAAACTTAAACACAATACTATATTTTATTAATCAGCGACGTTGTATTTAGAAACATAGTAGTCTTTGAGTTGCCGTCTCGTCATCACAAAGAATATATCGTTCAACGAAGCCGGCAGATTTCGAGTGTTGCGCCTATGTACCGAGTAGCGAAGGCAGTCAACAAGCACATGTTCAACTGTGATGACAGGTCTCACATGTGGTCGCAGACCGGAGGATCATCTCTACTCGTGAAGGAAGCCATGTGTGATAAGCGTGTGATAAGCGTGTGGCCTAGCCGCAGGCGACACAACACAACCTCCTCACGGCGACTCGGGTGGTTCGTCGCTGTCTCCCAGAGTCCAACGCAGTCTTTTAATATACGTCGTAACTTGTTAACGACTGCCTGCCACTCAGTATTCCATTTGGCTCTCAGTTTTGCCCTTCACCACCGGGATAATATCGGAAGAAACCATCCCGTGCGGTGTAAGGCTGGAGTTCCAATGCTTCCTTAGCTCCTCTATCTGCCAGCTCGTTTCCGGATACTCCAATGTGGCCAGGTACCCAGACAAGAAAGACAGCAACACCTTCGGACTGGAGGGAAGACAAAGAGTGCCATATTTCGCGGATGATAATTTGTTTTGAAAACATGTCGCTGATGGCTTGTATACCACTAAGGGAGTCGCTGCAGATAAAACCAATTTTTTTGTCATAGGAAACAACGTTAATATTTAGGGCCTTTTTGATGGCTGTTAATTCGGCCGTGAAAATGGAAGAGTCGTTGGGGGAGACGAAATCCCTATCGTCTAACCCCAGTGACGAAAGCACATCCAGTTCTACAACGTTCCTTTGACCCGTCAGTATAGACCAACATCACAAGGTGCGAGGCTGCGTAGTATTTTGACGGAATTCTTGTTGGTAGACTGTTTTCTGGAGTGGAGGCTTTTTAAACCTAGAAAGATTTAAAATAATTTTTGGCATTGAGACGCTCCAGGGTGGGATATCACATTGATGAACGTCTTTAAACCCTTTTGATCCCAACGTCCGTATATACGGACGTCAAAAGTATCTGCATAAAGTCCCAGCGTCCGATTATACGGACGTTCCCGCGGTATCTGCATATAATCCCAGCGTCCGCTTATACAGGACGTTTACAGAATATTTGTTATAAAATACAAAACGTAACTAAACTTTCACTTACGATATATCAAAATGATCATAAAGAATCAATCTTTCCAATAAAGTTGTGAACTGAACTTTATACCAGTACATTACTAGCACTATACGACGTATAATCAACGTGGCGTTGCAACTCATTTCTCTGTGCCGGCCAGCTGTGAATGACTACGCAGTTTATTGTCGCAGTTTTGTTGTGGAGTGAGTTTGGCGTTGTTTTGTTCGACTTTATTGCATAATAGTAGTTGGTTTATTTTTGCATTATGTTTTGTAAAATGAAGCGTGCAAGGTCGCCACTTAGTGACAATACAGTCTTCGGCGTATTGTAGAAGAGGACAGTTTTGGTGAGGATTCATCAGAAGCTGATTCAGGTAGTGAGAGCAGTTCATATATTGATGACACAGATGACGACCCTACTTATGAAACCGGTACTTGATGTAAAATACAACCATCCACAAGTAGGGGCTAATGTAGGACAGCTTTTGTCATCTAGTGATACAGATGATAATGAAAACTCAATCTGTAACCAATTCCAACAAACAGGCCATCTGGGGTTAGACATGTACCTAGGCCTCCTGTACCTAGACCACCTGTACCTAATAGTGGAAGTGATACTGATATTGGGGATGATGAGGAAGACTGGGTTGATGTCAATGAAGACAATGATTTGGAATATCCACATAGGTTTTTCATTTCAGGAATCGCCAGGTGTAAAACATTGTCCACCTTGCAACTCTCCTGCTGTAGCTTACTTTAGGCTTTTCTTTACTATAAGTTTGTGGGAAAGACTTGTCAAGTACACAAACATGTATGCTGAGACGACTATATCGGCTCTAAACCTACTAAAAGGACCAGATGAAAGCCATCGTAATATGGCAGCGTGTTACAGTTGCAGAAATGAAAGCCTTCGTAACCGTACTTCTAAACATGGGACTAAATAAGAAGCCATCAATTCCTAGCTATTGGTGGAAATGTGAAGCTCAGCACTGCTCATGGTATAGTAGAATGTTTACCAGAAACCGATTCCAGGAAATATTATCTTTCTTTCATTTGGTAGATACAACAAACTTGCCCAAACCCAAGGAACCGGGTTACGACCCATGTGCCCGAGTCCAACCCACTCATTGACCACATGAACAACATTTCTAAATTTTACTACACTCCAGGGGAAAACCTGTCTATTGACGAAAGCATAATCGCAACAAAATGCCACAATCCTTTAATGCAATACATGCCAAAGAAACAGCCATAGGTTTGGCGTTAAGCTCTCTGGGTGTTATGCGATGCTCTGAGTCCATTATTGCCTGAACTTTCTTTGTATATCAAGGTGCCAAAGGTCCTGAAGGGCAAAGGAACAGAAACAACAGGTCTAGGCTACACAGTGGTCATGAAACTTTTAGAACCAGGTTATTTGAACAAAGGCTACCATTTATTTGTGGAACAACTTTTTTACTTCCTTGAATTTGGCTAAAGATTTGTATTCAAAATTGACATTTTTAACAGGAACCCCTTCGTAGAAATAGAAAGGGCATCCCTCCCAACATATTGAGTAAGTACAATGTGGGTGAGAGAAAGTACAAAAGAAAGAACTACATGCTGATGTTTAGGCTACAGGCAAAGAAAAAGCAACAAGAAAACCTGTGCTCTTGCTGTCAACCAATTCAAAGGCATCTAATGGACAAAGATCTAAAAAAAGGGGAAACAAGGTTTACATTACAAATAAACCCAACAATTATAAGGGGCCTATAATGACTATATGGGAGGGGTTTGACAGCAATGATCAGATGCTCCACCAGTACCTCAGTGACAGAAAAAACTTTAAAATTTTGGAAAAAAATTACTTTTAATATAATTGGGCGTATGGTGTTGAATGCATACATCCTGTATAAAGAGAATACACAACCAACCCTATTGTCCTAGATTACATTTTTACTGTGTCTCTCTAATTAATCAGCTGAGCAGTGAGTGGTTTGATGTGAAGGAGAGTAGACCTGGGAATGAAAGCAACTCGGACAGAGAATGTGGTGCTGGTGATGCTCTGATCCTCAACCTGTTAAATGAATTTTTTATAAAATTACCAAATAGAAAAGAAAAGAACTGCTGTGAGTGTAGTGCAGCAAGCACTAGTAAGGGGGGGGCGAAAAGAAGGAAATCCACTTTTATTTGTCGAAATTGCAAGAAAGGCTTGCATCCAAAATGCTATCCGCGGCCACAAATGCTAAATAAGTAATGTTTTTTTGTTTTTTGTTTTTTGTAATATATTTAGAATGTTTCTCCAATAACTATATATCTGTAAAATCAATTCTTTACATTGAATTTATTTTATCTCAGTCCATTTTTTATTTAATGTTAGGCCTAATACATTTAGTGTTAAGAAGCCTTTTCTTGTAATACTGAGAAAAAGTACAATTTCTGAAAAACGTGATAATAATAAAAAAAACCTGTATTTTTTTATATTTGTTGGAATAAATTGACAAAATTTGTTGTGTATGTTTATGTTTATGTGTACTTTAATGTGCAATGACAATATACGTGCTAAAAAATTTGTGTGTGTGTACCTCTTTTGACAACAAAGTCCAAAGTTTCTCGGAATTTTTTTTCAGGTAAGCTAATTTGTTCTATAATGTATAATTTATTGCATGAATGCATGTTTTTTACACTCACTATAATGTAGTATAATTTCATGCTGAATAAAAAGAAAAAGAAATCATTATAAATCGGTTGAAAAATAAGTTTCTTCAAAATAAATTTTTTTTTGCAAAGTTCTGCAAAACGGGCAAAATAGTGCTGGGATTTTTAGTAGATCCCTTACAGTGAATAGTGGGATTTTTTGGTAGATATTTTTTAAAAAAATGGCTGGGATCGAAAGGGTTAAAACTCGTAATCGTTTAGGCCTATTTCATAAGCGTAGGATTTGGCCCTAACGCCTAAGGGTGAGGGATGATTTGGTCTCGCTAGGAAAGAATTATGAAGTGGGTTTCGCAGGACCGGTTTCAAATGCAGGGTTGTCTGGCTTCCCTGAAAGAGCGTGAACATAGTTTAGGGACAGTTTGTTGTCGTCTCTATGCGAAAGAGGGGGTTCTCCCGTTTCTGCGAGAAGACTGTTATAGGAGAAGATCGAAAAGCTCCAGTGGCGAGTCATAAAGCAGTATCATATGAACAGGGTTAAGTATTTTGAGAGCACTGGGTCTTGCGGACCCATATGCTTGACATCCATAATCTAGACAGGAAACGGCTAGTGGCTTTGTAAAATCTGAGCATAACATGTCCTGTCAGCAGCCCCCCCACTTTGTTCCGCTTAAAGCTCTTAGTATGTTCAAGCGCTTCACGCAATCGATCTTTTAGGTCTCTCAGGTGAGGCACCCAAGTTAGCCGGTTCCTGGGTCATCAAATGTGAGACCCAGGAATCTGATATTGTCACAAGTAGAGATTCTCTTACCCAGCAAAGAGAGCGTTGGCTGCT
>NW_025779536.1:0-17170 GCF_021130785.1 Homalodisca vitripennis | reverse complement strand
TAATCTGTAACACAATAAGCTATACACTCTAATTGACTCTAGCTCTAAACTGTAGCCTGACACCAGCCACGTTGATACATGTTAGAAGTAATTAGATCGGACGCTGAGAGAATGAAACCGATTTATCATGTTATTACTCCGCATAAGGTAATTATCTGTAAACCCCCCCAAAAACCCCCCCAAATTAAGCAACACATCTAATTGACTCTAGCTCTAATACTGTAAGCCTGACACCGGGACGTGATACATGTTGGAGAGTAGCGACGTACGTTGAGAATGAAACAGATTTATCACGGACTCATCACATTCTGTCTTCGTTACTTCTGACAACCACACTATCCTTCGTGAAATCCTCGCTAACCCAAGAGTTTCAACATATTTCAATAATATACTCCTAAGAATAACCATTTACAATATAGGAACACAAGAAACATTTTTATATTATATAACTTAAATTGAGATGAATTGTGAGACAAATTAGTAAAAAAAATTTGAAACCCTTAAATCATTTGTTTTTATCACAGCAGACTATCTAATTAGTCTGATTCACAAGAAGAGGCCGAGGATATTTTGCTTTGAAAATACAATTTATTTGTTTCAAACTTATATTTAAAACAACGGTGAGACATTAGTTAAGCTATTTATTATAGTTCTTCTGGCAGTGTGATAAGTCTAGAGCATTAATGACTAATGTAGAAACTAACAAATTGAAAGTTAAATGTCTTCTATAACCCCTAATCATAGGCCAAACTTGGCAATGTCTCGTAGTCCTTTCCCGTATGACATAGTCTCGTAACCTGCGTTATTATGGTGATGATATGTACTTCGTGACTGAACCATGTACCACCATCAAGCTTTAAGTCAAAAACTTCACCTCCTTTTCTGTTAAGTGAGTAAGGACTCTCTATAAGTATGGGTCGTATTATTAGTTACTGAAAATAATCTTGACGTACCATATCCTTCAAATTTTTTATGATTGAGACGTTTGCAAGTTAGAATTTATTAGTTACTTGTTCAGAAAGAGGCATATTGGTTTTTTATGGTACTCTTCATGTTTTATGATGGGCCTAGTTTATATTTTGCAGAACTGCATTTAAAATGTGTATTTTAATAACTATTTATTATTATTCTCCCCCCTGGACTAAACGAGAGTATCTTTACATGTATTTTTTCTGTCTTTATAGTTTATCTCCAGACTTTAAAATATTTAGGTTTAGGCTAATTGTGGTTTACATTCTCGCTGAACTTGCCCTTGCGTATTAAAAAGAGGTCCCGCCCTTTTCCGCAAACAAAACGTTTACAACAACCAGATAAAATCTTTACCTGTTCTTTTCATGCTCCCATTTCAAGACTTGTTTCTGGTAAAATATATTTTTTTTTTATTGTTTCCGTTACATCTCAATCTTTTAATTTAAAGATGCGTCATATTCTTGTTTAACATAAGTTGATATAAACCATTATCTTTGCTGTAAAAAAACGATGTGAAGAAAAAGGTGTAGTTCTTAACGCATGTGTTTCTAGCTGCCAGTCGGACCATTCATGGAGGTTTGGGTTTAATCTGTTTGATGTTCTTGGACGATGTTATAGAGGTAATATCCTATTTTACTATGTTTTATCTTTGTCATAAATTTATTATTAGTTTAATTTTCCAATAAAGCCAGACTTAAAAGATAATAGGATGATTACGCCATGTACAAATTTCAATCTTCCAACAAAATTCTAAACCTCTCTATGCTAATGTAAAATAAATTATATGATTAAGAAACAGAACTCAGAAGCTGATGGAAATTTAAAGTTACAAAAATACACACCAGCTGCAAAATGATATTAGTTGAAACAAAATATTTACCATCACATGAAAAATATACAAATAAGTTATTTAATAACAGTTCAATATATCAAAATATTGCTATTATGGAAAAGTGTCTATATATTTAATGTTTCTATTAAAAGCCATTGGTATAATTGACGTAAAAATAATGACCTCATGGTCAAAATTTTCCGAAAAACAAAAACACAATGTTGTTTAAGAAAAAGCGTTCAAAACATACATAAATAGTAGTATTAGATGTCCGTTTTTTGTAAAAAAAGTTACCATTGCTAAAATATTTCCAGTAACGTTTTTCTTGTTACAGTATCGTATTTTGACTGATTTAAGAATCAAATTACTACCTATTATATTTATTATTGTTTTATGAAAATGAACAAGTGAAATAAAAATATATTTTACAACAGAAATTAGTAAGCTTTTACATATTTTTCGTAATAGACAATAATGCATGCTGTAATTACTTCCATCTACAAGGAAATACATCTACCGTTATTATGTTTATATTAATTTAGATAAAAAATAATTTGAGACTAAAATTTAGTATTATTTTACATTTATTTTTAGCTAACCGAGGTATACACGTAAACTTTAGAGGGTTTTGAGACATATACATGAAATTAGGTAAACGCTTCAAGTTAAAAGTAGAAAAACGTCTTCCAAAGGCACAAGAATATAAATGATTTATTGATGCATGATTCACCATGTTGTAACTGGAACAGATTTAATGCTGGTTTATACAATATTCAGATTAGCATATGCTGCTGATTTTGATAACAATAGACAACAAGTTAAAAATCATTATTTAACATACACCATATCACACCTAATAAATTGGACCAGGACCAGTTAGTTTATGAGCAAATATCTTTATTTATCTATACATTTATATCTCTATATATTATCTGTACGCTCCTAAACTGAAATTACGTAAGATACCAGTTCGAATTGTTTAGATGAAACAATATTTTCATATCAAACCCAAACAGCTGGTGGGAAAGTGAAGGCAGAGCAATGACCTGTTCAATACTAATAAATGGTCTCTGATATGAGAGTTTTGAACTTATATAATGTTTAGCCAAAAGCTTGTTTGGTAAAAAAAATAGAAGATATACAGTAAAATAAAATAGAAGTAATTAAATATTTAAGCAGCAGTGCTTCAGTATTATTGAAGAAAGATTAGTACATCATTACTACGAGTATAATACAGGGTTTCAATGTGTTCTCATACATGATACTTTATTTTTATGACATATAATATATATATATATATATATATATATATATATATATATACATATATATATATATATATACGTGTGTGTTTTTTTTATTATGGGTTAATACTGTGGCAGGGACTATTTTGTATAAGGATTAAAAGTTTTTCAACCATATGCATGTACCTTTAATCAAGATACAATAGACAAATGTGATTTTTAATTATTTAGGTACGTTCATATTTAGAAGAAAATTATAACGAAATAGAAAATTTTTAACTAATACTGGTCTTATATAAACCACAATCCAGGTACTGTAATCAAGTGTAGGAGTATTTAATACCACCTAAAACGTTCAGTAATTTTTTTTTTTTTTTTAGACCTTTGAGATAAATATGAAGTATATATTCCAAATAATTTTCATTTGCCTATTGAAGTTTTAGAAAGTGATCATACTCAGATATATACTCCAGCTGCAAAATGATATTAGTTACAAATTAAATATTTACCATCACGTGAAAAAGATAAAAATATGATATTTAATAATGAAATAGTCCTATATATATAAAAATATCGCTATGAAAAAGTGCCTGTAGAATTAATAATTCTCATTAATATGTCATTGGTTTATTGAGGTAAAAGTTTAAGACGTAATGGTCCTAAAAATATACATCTAAGAGAAGTATTTACTTAAAAAAACTCTGAATCAATGTATAAAAGATTTTTTGGAGACAAAGTTACAAAAAAGCAGTACAATCCGAGTGGATCTGAAGGATGACTTTTCACCTCTGAGAGGTCCAGACTGACTTCTTAGTCAATAAAATACCATGAAAGTAGAAGGCGGTCGTGTGCTGTGTATTAGCTATTCAAAGTTTTACCTATGAAAGGGCCTGAAATTTTTTTTATGATTAATAAAATATATACTATCTGACAACAGTTTAATATATACGCTATAATCCATTACCTGCAGTGTTATCCAAAAGAATGTTTTTAAATTACTTAACAGAGTAAAGGATGTTACGTAATTTGATACATTGAATCTCAACATATTCGCCAAATATGTGAACACTACACAATTAGATGTTGGCGGTAATTCAGTGAGTGATTGTGTATGTGGTGGTCGGAGTGTGTAAGATATTCTCCCATATCACGTCGTTCTAACATCAACAGTAACTGACCCACAACTTTGACTTCGGTAATGGTTTTTTTCTCACCTACAGTCACTTCATAATGCTGAGCTCAAACCTCGCGTTCGTCAGTTAAAAGTATTAACTCTTGATTCGAGGACATATGCATTTACAATTGTATCACTGTTTTTTATACATAAAATAAACAAAATGTTAAAATGTTAACTATCTGGAAGTAATATTGTGCTAATACACGTATTATAACTTTATCTCTTAGATTTTCACATAATTTAACATTCTTTTCGATCTGGAATAGTTAGATTTATTATTCCGTGATCATTGTTTGAATTCATCCTAACTACTTAATGTGCATATCAAAAAAGTGTTCATATTTTTTTAATTAAATACATAATACATTTTCCAATTCATTTCATATACAGATGTGTATCAAGTTACAGTATATAGAATTATATAATTACTTAATCTTGAATACAAGTATGCATTTAAGAAATTAAATTACACTTGTGATTGGCATATATATATATATATATATATATATATATATATATATATTATATATATGCATATATATATATATATTGCAAGAAAAGTATGGATACAACCACACCTAACTATATTTTTGATGTGTACAACAACTTTCCTCAATAGTGTTTCATCATATAACAAGGCTATTGAAATAGAATGAAACTGTATTACCTTTTATTCCCAATATTAAGATGAAACTCAGTGCAAATTGAGTATTAAATAATAGAACGGGAATACATACGAATGTATTAAATCAGCTGGGGATTTAAATAGACAAAGTATTAAGGACCTTTTATTTTTCGTATAGCAATTAAATTCTAGATTCAGTATTTTCGTGATTAGGATTATTTTAATATTACTTCTTAAATAAATCATCAATTTAAAAACATCAATTAAAATTTATTTAAATCAAATTTAAACCCAAAAAATTGCCATGCACAAGGCATACTTATAATACCTAGTATATACATTATACCTAGGTATAGTATAATGTTGATATTATATCATGTAAAAATCGATATGCTTGTTTTATATATATATATATATATATATATATATACTATTTTCGAGACAAATATATTTTATTTTTTACTACCCTATGTGTTTCCATCTTCAGTTGAGTGTAGAAAAGAACTATGCAATCCAAACTTTGTCTGGAAAAATAAATAGACCATTCTTCTTTATTTCTTTTACACGTATCTCCCAAGAATATTGTGTAATGTACCACTCAATTGTCTGTCGGTACTGCTGTTATCTTACCACTCATGATTAAAAAGTTATTGTAAAATACCACTATCATAAGTAACTAAAAAATAATAAATGCAATATTGAAAAATCTAATATTTGTAACCACTATTGAACCCTATCGTATATTTTCAATTCAGGCAGATTCAAAATTACATATTGCATTTTTCAAACTAATACACACTTGGCTATTTTCCTATTCTCCTACTTAGCCTGCATCTTTGATGAATATCTTAGTCGTTAATTGACAATTTTAGGAATTTTAAATATTTATACGACTAGAATTTGTGCAATTCAATCCTGTTCCGGAATAAGGATTAAGAATAAGATATAGAATAAGATGTTGTAGCTTGTATCACTCTGTAAAACAGTGAATTATATAACTTCTGATATGTCGATGTAACCCATCTCTTGGTAAATGTTTGTCTGTCTATATGTATTTCGTAGGATATCTCCGAGAAGGAAATGAACTGTAAACTTGACATTTTGCACCGATTCATCGTTACTTACGCTGAAATCATTTCGATCACATGAGGTATACGTATTCTCCATGGGATTTGTCAGAAACGCCAGTGAATTTTACTGCAGCAGTACGATATTTCTAGAAACATAAATATAAAGCTCTCGGTATGAAATTTTTGCATTTTACTTTAATTTCACGTTAAACAAGACATACTTCAGTTACGGGCTATATTTCCCCACGGGAACTGTCTGAGCGTTAGCAAAGCATCAATAGTAGAGAGGGATAGAGTGAATTCTGTTTGTTTTCACAGACATTACACACTCCAAGAAAGAACTACGTGTTATCTTAACCCTCCCGCCGGAATTTCCTGGTATACTCAGATATTATCCTGCGTAAATTAAACCCCCTAATGAAGGTTACAATCTGATAAAGACTACTGACTTAGATTAAGTACTCCACATAGAAATTCTACATATAAATTACTCTTAAAACTCTGAAAATCTGGCCAGTTGCAGCCTTATACACCGCCCTGAATGGCAAAATCTTCCTCGTAAATTAGCAACTTTTGATGTTTTTATTTTATATGCGACTACAATTTGTGTAATACAATCCGGTTTCCAGCTTGAGCTTGTATTAATATATAAGCTAGTGACTCCTATACGGTTTTCTGTGTCGATATAGCCTATCTGATAGATATATTTCCCCCAGGAAGAACGTATTAATAACATTTCACCCCCGATAACATTAACTCTCCCTCCCGGGAATTTCTCGGTATGACCAAATTAACTCCTGGGTAAATTAAACCCCCTGATCTACTTAATAATCTGATAAACATTACTGACTTGGATTAGGTGCTCTTCAGTTAATAAAACAGCTTATCTCGTAAGGTCCTGTGGGGCAGATTTACTCAGTACACACAGTCTTCTCCACTTCCTGGTAGGTAAGAAATTTAAAACTTGCTACTGTTGTAGCTTATGCTGAATTGAAGCAATAACTAATTCCTCTTATCCCCGAATTCGCTAATATCAGAAGTAATAAAATTCACTATTTTACAGAGCAATACAAGCTCATATTGGAACAGGATTCTTTGGTTAAAACAGTGTTTTTTTAATTTTAACTAAGTCCTTAGTATCTTATGGAGCCAGTTTAATTTAAAACTAAACAAAATATTTACCATAACTATAAAAGCTAATGTTTGTTAAAAAAATCTAATTACATTCCGTTGCTTTATAAACACTAGTATATCCGTTTGTTCAGAAACAGAATTTGGATGTCATTTGGCAGTACAATAAATCTTTACAACATCACAAAACACGCAAAAAACGAATAAACAGATACGTAGTTTTATACAAGCTACCTCTGACTTGATCAAAACGTCAATAAGATTAACTTACAATCTGATCGGTAAACTCACTCAGGTGTATTTTCACCATTTTCACCCGGAGGGAATCCGTGTTTCTTCATATTAAATGTTTAATATAAAAATGTTTGAGAGATAATGCAATGTGTTCAGTTAGGTATATCATAGTAATGAGAATCAAACATATTCTAATAAAAACTCTATTTTGATGGAAAAATACCTACTGTTTATTATACTATGTAAATACCTTTTTAGTTTACACACAACAAGAAATACATAATCATATGTTGAGCCAGACCTCTTGTTTATTCTTTTATAGCACAGGTAACGTGTTATGTTATATTTTATATGAATTATTAAGGATTAAGATATAAGTTAACAAATGGGAGTTTTTATAAAAGCAACAAAAGGTGATCAAGAAGAATATGATGATGAAGACCACGATATCCAGGAAAAAAGCATCGGCATCATGTAACAGTTGTATCAAGTATGCATATAAAGTTATATGTTATAACGAATATAATACGTACTGTTGACTATACCCAGAACATTAAAATGTATATACATTTCTTCTAACAATCCCATTGATTCTTTTATTTTTCCTAAAGTGAAACGTCTTTGAAAAACAAAAATGTATAATCTTTACTATTAATGCACTCAAAAGCTGGTATTTTAAATTCCATAGATCGAGACACATCCGAATTAAAAAGACTTATTTAGATTTAGTTTTACAATGCATTAAAATAACAGTAGATACGTGAACCATACTTTAATTTGTTAGTTTCCTTAACGAATAAAATATTAAATGCTCAAACCTTTTTTGGAAATGTAATTTAATGTAAAGTAATCTCATCTTAATTTTCTATGTGTGTTAGTTTACCAAAATTACACAAATTATATCAAAACTACTACTTTGTCTTTTATTTTTGCCTCAAGACGATGTAAATATTTGAAATGGATCAAACAAACGTTAGATTTGAGCTAACAAACATTAACACGCAATTACACAACTTCTACCTGATACCACCGAGCATCGCCTTCGATCCATGCAAGTTGTTCTTTGCATTCAATGTGTATGCGTGACCAGGTCTTGCCCGTGATATTTTCTTTTTGAGTTGTCGTAATGGAATCCACTTTTCATCTCCAATGGTTATGGAATGCAAAATATCTGTTCTTCATTTCCTTTGGGCAGCAGTTCGCAGGTGAAAACTCCTTTCGATTTATCTTGGTTTCAACGTGTGTTGTATCCAATTTCCTTGTTTCTGGATCATGCGCAAGGATTCTAGACGTACTGAAATAGTTTTTTTGAGCTACTCCCAATGTTTGCCGCAGTTGCCGCAAGTTCTTCTTGTGTCTATAGCAAGAGTACTCCAAATACTGCTACGTTACTCCAATTCATCACCTTTAAAAGCTTCTGGCCTTCCTTGACGTATTTTATACTCCCTGTCAAAATCGCCATCCTTGAACCGCGTAAAAAAAAAGAAAACTCGCCCTGAACACTCTTTTCGAGGTACCTAGCACTGTCCTGTAGGTATATATAACTTATAACGTAGTAGGTAAAATAATAACTGTATAAGAAAAACCATTTAGTTGTATAATTTGTCAGTATCACTAATTAATAATAAAGTAGTGTTATTATAATACTTACTAATAATGACTAATATTATAGAAATTACAATAATATAGATGATTGAAAAAATTAACGAAATTATTACAACGACCGACTCCTAACAATATTCAAAGTTTCAATTTTACTTGTAGGCACCACCTTCCTAATACATTTGAATACAATTGTAAAATCAGTTGATGAGTCAGCGCTCGGAAGACGGTCAACAAACGTTATCAGTGCGTGCTCCCGCTATTGTATATCGCTGTGTGACGAGTTCGGCCTATATCCAAGTTTCAAGCCCAGCCTATTGACGCTAACCGATAATTCGTTATTTTAGTGTTAATTGATTTGTTTATATTATTTTTTAAATCTTGAAATGTTCTAGTTGTTTCTTTTGGTGTTGTGTTTTTGAAGCCTATTTGCGACGGTAATAAGCCTAAAGTCAACGTCTGCAGCGACTGCAAAACCGATTTTCATGCTAGGCTGTTGCTTGTTTGAAATTTAGTAAAGCGGATGTAGACTGCAAATTACCCAGGATGGTATGGTGTAGAGGTGTAAGAACTGTTGCAGCTGCAAGTCAAAAGTCGAAAAAGTATGCGGTATTGAGGTCAGGAGGCCGGGCCAGGAGGGCAGGTCTATCTCATTGAAGACGATTATGAAGGTCTGTCACAGAAATAAGGGGACAGTCAAAAAACAATATGAAATAAAGTTTTAATACTGCCATTCGAAGCTGTAGAATCTTGAAAACTTGCCAGAAGAAAATACAGATGCAAGTGAAGGCTCAGAGCAAAACGAGTTGTAGTTAAAATGAGTTAATCTCATTATGAGGCCACCCTTACAAACTGAAAATAGCCAATTAAAGATAAAAAGTTAAAGGAGGTTGGAAACTCGTCTTGAAGACATTGAGCAATACTCAAGTAGAAGACAATTTGCATTGAGATTCAAGGAATTCCTCTGGAGCCTGCAGAAAATGTGTTTAAACATTGTTAAAGACGTCGGAAAGGCGCCTTGGGAACTTTGATATCTCTGACACTATGGTTGGACGCATGTCACAGGTTTGGGGTGTACAGTGTGAAAAACTGGAGAGCTAAAGCCACCAGGAATAATAGTGAAAATCTTGTGCGTCGCCATGGACAAAAGAGAGTTTTATTCAGCGGAGGCGTGTGAAGACCGACCCTGTCGACCCGTCAAACATTGGCAGGAAGGACGATTGGCCCGATCTATGTCAATGAGTCGCTGTCACCAGCTCGTGAGGAGGTTACATGCATTGGCGAGGAAAGGTTGTTCAGACGGTGTCGAGAACGAACTACAAATTTCCTCTGGGTCCGAAAACGAGGAATAATCTTCATGAGAAAAGAAGATAAAGCGCCAGTCAAGGTCATCTCGAGTGAGGGAGGATTTACAACGGGTGTCTGTAATTATGTACATAGTCTCATTTAGTATTAATTTTTACAACAAGTTTGTAAACCCTTTCCAGTATTTTGATTTGTATTCCAAAGGGTTTATTTTTTATTGTTATTTGCTACAAAATAATATTATTTTACAATTTCTTTTATAAAAACCTAATTATGGAATGAAAACTGTCAAGCGCTTTAATGCTCAATAAAACAACTTTAAGTTAGGAATTATAAAATATAAACCAAAATGAATATTTTGCAGTTTATGGAGAAGGGAGCGCATCTGTGTATTTTTGTATTATTATATTGAATTTTGATTTAATTATTCCTTTTGATCTGGTTTTGGAAACCTTGATGGACTCTTGTATTATATTACATTGTTAGTATATTGTATTTTTTGATGGGATTTTTATTTGTTTAATGAAAATGAGTTTATAACAAAAAACAATTTAAATGACTAAAAGAGTGGAAGTTAATTTAGAGGTATTACACCAAAATGACTTCGCAGTGATGCAGGAGTAATTTTGTGATAGCTTCTTGGCTGAAATGGATGGTAGAGGTTTGCATTCCACGAAAATAATAGTATTGTCAAGAAATTTGGATTTGACGAAAATGAAATAAAATTTTTTACAATATTCGTTAATTACACAAGTTACATAAAAACCTAACGGAGATCATAGAGCTGGAGGTTATTGCAATATTTATTATAAGGTGGAGTGGGCACTATATTGCCTACAAGAACTGCCGTACAATTTACGGCTGAAATCACTTCAATTTGAAAAATTGTAATTTTCCAGAGCATATTCTGTGGAATATTGAAGTTGTAAAATGTGGAATCTTTCTGTATTTGCATTATCATACAGACCCAGGAGTGATATGCCTTACACTTGTCTAAGAGCCCAGGCTCTCCACTTTGTATTATATGATTCTGGCCCAGTACGCAGGATAATATTGTTGTAATGGGTGAACTTGAATATTAACTTAGTTATGATTTATCATCCCCAGAGGACCCGCTTTGCAAAATAAACTCTTTAAGAGCCTTGAGGTGACCTCAGTTGGTTAACACGTTGCTTACAAGGGTTACTAAAACCTGTGCAAACCTTTGAGCTGATCACATTATTGTAAATAGCAATGTTAAATTACGTACAGTTCGTGACGTCGTAGACTATGTCAACCATCTGATGGACTCCTAAGAGGTGTTCGAGTATCTAATCAACAAAGGTGAACATAATGTCGATATAAAAACAAAAAATATCAAGAAGGCCTCCTTAGATTTGATTTACTTATCGTGACTTCTCCCGATTTGACATTGACAAGATGATACATTGTACGTCTAGTATTAGGTGGGGTAGGACAGGATGCTATGTCTATGCAACAATGTAGATGACATTTCTAGATTTTATTAAATCTGCTATTATTCAAGATTTTTAGATGGAAAAAATGCACCTCTAGTACATAAGAGACGTGACCAGAAATAAATCTCCATGGAGGAAATAAACAAAATCATTCAACTAACCATAGGAAAAAAAGATTTATTATAAGAAGAGAAATGCTATCTACAGGAAAATGAAACTTGTAACAAAAAACATATTGTAAGGTTACAAATATGCTCAACAAATGAAATAAGACGATCAAAACAAAAATTATTTTAGAACTGAAATGGAGAGAAATAGGAGAAATGTTAAAAAGCTCTAGAGGACTTTTGGACTAAAATAAGGACAAGTGGTTGTCACTGATCACATTCGATCCAGCTATACCCAACTTTGTAAAAGATTTTGGGAAGAAATCAAATAAGTATTTCGTTAGTACTGCGGGCTTACGTTATCATGGGGGCAAAATCGATGATTGGCGTTACAGTTCCTATGAAAGAAAAGAAACCAAATCAGAGAGTGTCACTTTGTGATTTCTATGTTCAGGAGTGTTACAAGGAGAGGAAGTGCAGGAGGCTTTGAATAGCATCACATCAGAGGCAGTTGGCGGCTGATGGCATATCAATAAAAATGATTTTAAAATGATAATTCCGTACCTGTATTGATGCACCACTAAACACATTTAGCTAACCCAGTCATATGGCCACTTTCCATCTTTTCCGGATGCATGTGCTACCTCGTGTCGTGGCGACCGGGAAGAGCCCGACACCTTCCAGAGGAATAATCACGCTACCGTGGATCCGCCACTAAGATTCCCTCTACTCCTAAACCTAAACAGCTTTGCATGATTAAAGAAATACTAAGTACCTTTTGGTTATGGTTTCCGAAAGGTTCCCTAAACAATATAATACTAAATTCTAGACCACATACGCTAACTTCTCCCCGGTCCACTCTGCTCGATAGCTGCACCACGGACTCTGTGCACCAACCTCCGGTCTTCAGCCTGATAACCTAGCAGGAATCATTCCTACCAGAACCTCCCGTCCAGCAAGAATTCCGGATGGTAGGAAGGCTCCTATTGTTTAAGCTAAGAGCTAGAGGACGCAGCTGGCTATCGCCGTTCGCGGCGTACAGAAGGATTACGCACGCCAAATTTAAAAATCTATAAGCGGCACTCGCCGCATGTCCTCCCTCCTTCTCCGAGGAGTTCGAAGGCTTAGGCCATTAAGAGTGGTAGAATGGGTGAGAGGAATCTCTAGTTATCTGCGCTCTCGTGAACCAGTTTTTATAGTTAAAAATGAGCCAAGAAATATCTTAAACTAGAACACTAGGGACTCTACAAAAATCCTTTCCGCTCTCAAAAAAAACAAACTACCTATGCAAAAAGGCGGTGCAGAAGAACCGCGCCCATTCTCGGCTGAACAGCCTCCAGTCCTTCAACCCACAGACAAATTATAATCCATAAGTGGAAAGCAACTAAGATGTATCTATCACCAATATTGTCAACGTACCTGCTATATTACTTCTAACTGCTTCCAGGGTTAAGGTTGGGGGGGGGCGGCTTCTTTAAAAAGTTTATTTAAATTATAGAAGATAAATCGTAGGGTCAAAAGGAATCAGGATTCTGGAAACCTGTGTTTGGACTGAGAATCAAACAACTTCATTCAGCCCCATCATCAGACACAGATTTCCCACCAAAAAATAGGCCAAGTAGGAAAGGAAGGAGGTTAAGGGATATTTTATTCTTTGTGTTAAACTCATTAGAATTATTATCTTCCATCGTAGCTGAGCCATTATCCTAGGTCCTTGTTCCCCTTACTTCCCTCCCTCCCCTCCCACAACGGGAGACAACAGTCTTGCTACCCAACAAGCAAATCCACCGGACGCCAGACAGGAGAGGGAGTGATGAAAGGTCCCCATGACCTCTCTGGTAAGAACATATACAATTATTTTGTTCATTTTTCTTTTCTAATATTTGAAATACAGGAAAGGTGGTGAAAAGTATGATAATGGCCATTGGCAAAAATAAATCCTAAATCTAAATGATGAGGTCTCCTGACGTGACTTACAGTCATAAGAGGCAAAGGAAGGAAAGAGTAGAATATTGGTCTGCTAACAACTTCTTTTAAAACTTATCTTCCCTATTAGTTTCTCAAGATTTTTTTGGTTGACATATGGCGAAGTAAGTAGGGTTTTCCCTAAATGGGAGCGGTGTATAGTGTTCAGAACTGAGGAAGGAAAGGGCCAAACAAACAATAACCTCAAAAGAAAAAAAAAACTTTCTGTTGGCTCAGAGTTTATGATAAGTTAGTAGGCCAGGATATGATTGGTATTAACTAACCAATTAATTTGTGGATAGGATAAACCACTCCTATCATAACAACACATTACAAATTTAAATATACATATAAACTGACCATTTTTCCCCCCCAATCATTTATCACAGGTCCGTAACACTCATGCCTCGAAAATACAAAGCTAATATTATCAAACGGGAAACACCATACACGAACACTAAATTACACAGAGATATAATATTTTAATAGCAATAAATAACAGTTTGACTATACTGGCCGTGAGTGGCTTCGCTATAGCTTTAGCCTAGTTTTATATAGAGAGAATACTTTTGTTGAATAGTTGTTTATAAGGGGAAATGTAAAGTAATGTCGGTTTCTAAAGCATTTATCGATACATAATTGTGATTCTCTATCCCTAATTGCCTTGTAAGTTATAACTTAACAAAACAATAAATGCATAGGATAGAGATACGTTTAAAAACATGTGTTAAAGAGAAGTGTGGTTTGTTTGGGGAGTTGCAGCATAGGAGGCAATGACGACTGTCGCTGCTCCCAATATTGATAAAAATATATATTTATATATATATATATATATACTATATATATAGATATATATATATAAATCAAATGCTAATTTTCATGGAAGCTGTAAATACTTCAAAACAAAACAAAAATCCTAAACGGCAGATCTCATAACCACCCATCCCCGTGTAAGTGTATAGTAGGACAGTTTGGGGCCTAAAACATTCAGAATTGCCAAACCCAAACACCAGGTACGGCAAGAGGAGAGCACACGCAGGTGAACTCTTAGCCAAAATAAATCCACTTCAGTGTCAGGCAGAGCCACCAATGTTTATCCTCTGTAGAAAGAGTAGAAGAAGAAAATTAAATGTTGTATTTTGTTAGGTGTAATAAGAAAGAAGAATGGAAATAAACTCAAATTAAACCTTAATATCACACATGGTGCTTTTTTCGGATACTAGAGGAAAATATCTAGTGGCAGATCATTGTTGGTGGGAGTTGGGGAGAATGCACTTTTTAATATGGGATACATGTGCTGAGCGTTCATCAAATTTTCTTGGTTTTTGGGTTCAACGCCAAGGCAACTGTTTACAGGCGGAGGTAAAGTGTTCCTCAATTTTCCAAAGGTTTAGGACCACATAGGCATGCAACTTGGCTAGAGATGTGTTTTTGGGTGCATTACTCAGGTTAAATAGTCGATACATTACTCGTATCACCACTCTAAAGGGAACCTTGTCGCTCGACATTTATTATTACTGTTTGGATACTTTATCCTTAGCACAGATCAGATTGTCTAGAGGCTTTACTCTATCTCTGTTCATATGTTTCTTGGTTCAGAATTAGGGTTCTAGAAGTTGGTCAAGATTCCATTTATTTTCCAAAGGAGTGCGGATAGTGTATCCCAAAAATATTTCAGAGGGTGATGGTGCCAGTGCTGTCGTGTTTAGATGAATTAAAGGCGGTTTGAAAATAATGTAGGTTTTCATCACACTGAGTATTGTCTTTGTGGTGGAAAATTCGCAAGGCAACTCCGGTTATTTTTGTTCACACGTTCAGCGTTGCGAACTTTTCGGGGTAATAAGGAGAAAGTCCCTAATGTGTTTAATTCCAAGCTCATCGCACATGTTTTTGAACTGATGAGATTTGAATCAACTTGCCAGAATCCGGAGACAATAGACTGGGGGTACCCATAAGTAGGAATATAGGCCTCGTTTAAGGGCAATTTACTGTAGTTAAAGCTGTTGAATTCTTAGTCTGGGTTCATGACTGAAATTTTTGCTAAATGCGTCTACCATGGTTAGTAGCCACTGGTGACCACGTTTAGTTCTGGGGGAAGAGGACCAACATAGTCAATCATGATCCTTTCAAAAGGTCTTTGTGCTAGATCAGGACGATAGATCAACCATATTTTGTGTTTGGGGCTTGCTTACAGCGCTAGGCTTGGCAATTGGCATGCATGATTTAACCATGTTAGTTTTTTGTTTGAGTAAGATCAGACACTGTAAAATGTTCTTTTTAACCGATTTTAGTGTTTTTTGAGATTCCCAAGTGTGCTCCAACATGGGTCGTGTGGATGACATGGGGAATAGCATGTGAGTGTAGTTTTTTGGGAACAACAACCACGCGGTCTGCTCTGGGATGGGGTTTTATAAAATCAAGGACATTATCTATTATTTCATAGTTTGGAGGGTGTTGTAATTGTCAGACTTAATTGACTTAATTATATTTTTTATTTCTGGGTCTAGGGCTTGAATGTTATCTTTATGTCTTGGAAGGCTTCTGGAAGAGAGAAAAGAATTAAACATTTTGAGGTAGGATTTTGGGGGTTGGCTTGTCGAAGGTGTTCAACTTAGTGTCTTATTGTTGGGGAGTTGTGTGGGTCTTCCTCGTACAAACGAGAGAGGCAGTCGTGCAACAACGTTCTCTTTGCCCTTAATGTGACTATCTTGAAATTTAAAAGTGTTTATTAAGGCAATCCATCGTCGCTATCTTTCCAATTTGCCTGGGGTGGCTCAGGCAACCTGGAACGAGCACTATTATCCACAAAAAGAGAAAATTCTCTATGCTCTAAGTAAGTTTTGAACTTTTCCGAAGCAAACACAACAGCGAGAGCCCTCCAGTTCTAAAGGTTTATAGATGTAGGTTCTTCTCATGGAGGTTCAGGGCACGGACTGGCGTAAGCATCAGGTGCTAGGCTGGCCATCCAAAGTTTCCTGGGACAAGACCGCACCCACAGCCGTCGCCAGAGGCATCGGTTCTGCAACGTGATGGGTTTTTCGGAGTGGGTTAGCTTTTCAAAAACAGGTGATGATACTAAAATTGATTTAAGATGTTTTGAATGCCTCCTCATGAGAAGGTCCCCCATATGTATGGGAACGCCCTTTCTTTTTAAAGAATTTAAAGGTTCCGAAAATCTGAGAAAAGCCTTTAATGAATCTCGAGTAATGATGAGCACATTCCCAGAAACCTAGAATGTTGTTTTAAATTCTTTGGTGTTGGGTAGGGAGTTCGTTAGGTTTACTTCTGTCAGGATTTAGGACTGATTTTACCATTATGAAATATGTGACCCAGGGAATTCGATTCTAGGGGAGATGCCACAACCATTTTTTCAGGACTAAAAGTCAGACCAGCATCTCTAAGCCTGTCTAAAACTATTTTAAGATGCTGTACATGCTCGTTGAAACTGTTAC
>NW_025779535.1:0-59212 GCF_021130785.1 Homalodisca vitripennis | reverse complement strand
AAGGCGAGTCTAATATATATACAACCGCATGTGTAACTGACTGACTGACTCACTCACTCACTCACGTATACTAATTCTAACCTACTTCCAGATGAGTTAGAGACTTGAAATTTGGTACACAGATAGCTTTCCACGTGTAACCACCAGGAAAATCCCGAAAAGTGAGAATTTTTCATTTTCAACCCCTCAAAAAAATTCCCAAAAAATCGCGCATTCTTCACCCCTGCAGGCATTTTTTGTAAGCCCGATAGCGGGCGAACCGTTGGAGCTAGCTCGGATCTGACGGAAAATTCATGGTCAGGAATGAAGTGAACTACAAAAAAGGTCTAATGACTTTTTGCTCTATCTTCCATGGTTAAGCGACAAAACGCTCGAACATTTGAAATTCCAGAGATTTTTTCGATAAAAATAATGTTTCAAGCCCGATAGCGGCCGAACCGTTGGTCGTAGCTCAAATCTGATTGACCCATCAAATTAGCAAATTGCGCGATCTACAGAAAAGGTCCAGTAATCTTTTGCCCTATCTCGATTGGTTTGGCCGAAAAAAACGTGATTATGTACAATTTTGTTGTAACTTTTACGCGAAACTTTTGTTTTTGGGGTCGATAGCGGCGAAACCATTGGTCGGAGGTCAAAATAAGACTAACGTTTTATTTAGGAAATAAGATGACCTACAAAAAAGGTCCAGTGACTTTTTACTATATTTCCCTTAGTTTGACCGCAAAACGCGATTAAGTGAAAATATTGGACATTTTCGCCTAAAAATTTACATTCCGGGCTTGATAGCGGCTAAACGGTTGGTCGTAACTCAAAACAAATTTTAAACGGGATTTAGGAAATCACGTGATCTACAGAAAAGGTTCAGTGACTTCGGGAGTTGGCTGAGCGTTAGCTAAGCGTCAATAGTAGATAGGGACAGAGGAATATTTATTATGTTCACAGACACAATACCCTCTAAAAAAGGCCCAAGTGTGTCATTAACCCCCGGTAATATTAACCCCCCCCGGGGGGGATTTCCTGGTATGACCTGATAACCTCCTGTACATTCAACCCCCTGATGTGTTAACCCCCCTGGTAACATTAAACCCCCCCAGGGAATTTCCTGCCATGACCTCATGTCCGAATTTTACCAGTCACCAAATCTCTTAACCCCCCCCCCTGGGAAGATCCTGGTATGACCAGATAACCCCCCTGGAGACTTATCCCCCGGTAACGTTAACCCCCCCTGGGAATTTGTTCATATGACCAGACAATATCCTGACGAAATTAAACCCCTCTCTTGTCTTAACCTCCTTAACATTAATCACCCACCCAGGGAATTTCTCGCCTTGACTAGATAGTCTCCTGGTGATATTAAACCCCCTGTTCGACTTAAAATACTGCCTTGAGGTCGGTTTTTATTATGTTTATACTAAACAATTCAAGATAGCTGACCCGTGCAGACTTTTCTCCCGAGCTCATTTCTGGCTAAACCATAGGTCGTAGATCAGATCTGAGGGCACAATCGAAAGACAAAATTAAATTTCCAACAAGAAAGGTCCAGTCACTTTTTGTCGTATCTCTAACGGTTTAACCGCAAAATGCCCTCAAAGTCAAAAGTTTTTACGAATCCGGAAAAAAATCTATGAAAAAGGTCAATTTTTAAATCCCTTGTCATTTACTTAATGTCCGGACTTAACCAGTCACCGAATTCCGCTTATCCCCGAATTTGCAAGCGTTTACTTTGGGGGCCTGGGGGCGTAGCCCCCAGCGAGCCGAAGGCGAGTCTAATATATATACAACCGCATGTGTAACTGACTGACTGACTGACTCACTCACTCACTCACGTATACTAATTCTAACCTACTTCCAGATGAGTTAGAGACTTGAAATTTGGTACACAGATAGCTTTCCACGTGTAACCACCAGGAAAATCCCGAAAAGTGAGAATTTTTCATTTTCAACCCCTCAAAAAAATTCCCAAAAAATCGCGCATTCTTCACCCCTGCAGGCATTTTTTGTAAGCCCGATAGCGGGCGAACCGTTGGAGCTAGCTCGGATCTGACGGAAAATTCATGGTCAGGAATGAAGTGAACTACAAAAAAGGTCTAATGACTTTTTGCTCTATCTTCCATGGTTAAGCGACAAAACGCTCGAACATTTGAAATTCCAGAGATTTTTTCGATAAAAATAATGTTTCAAGCCCGATAGCGGCCGAACCGTTGGTCGTAGCTCAAATCTGATTGACCCATCAAATTAGCAAATTGCGCGATCTACAGAAAAGGTCCAGTAATCTTTTGCCCTATCTCGATTGGTTTGGCCGAAAAACGTGATTATGTACAATTTTGTTGTAACTTTTACGCGAAACTTTTGTTTTTGGGGTCGATAGCGGCGAAACCATTGGTCGGAGGTCAAAATAAGACTAACGTTTTATTTAGGAAATAAGATGACCTACAAAAAAGGTCCAGTGACTTTTTACTATATTTCCCTTAGTTTGACCGCAAAACGCGATTAAGTGAAAATATTGGACATTTTCGCCTAAAAATTTACATTCCGGGCTTGATAGCGGCTAAACGGTTGGTCGTAACTCAAAACAAATTTTAAACGGGATTTAGGAAATCACGTGATCTACAGAAAAGGTTCAGTGACTTCGGGAGTTGGCTGAGCGTTAGCTAAGCGTCAATAGTAGATAGGGACAGAGGAATATTTATTATGTTCACAGACACAATACCCTCTAAAAAAGGCCCAAGTGTGTCATTAACCCCCGGTAATATTAACCCCCCCCCCGGGGATTTCCTGGTATGACCTGATAACCTCCTGTACATTCAACCCCCTGATGTGTTAACCCCCCTGGTAACATTAAACCCCCCCAGGGAATTTCCTGCCATGACCTCATGTCCGAATTTTACCAGTCACCAAATCTCTTAACCCCCCCCCCCTGGGAAGATCCTGGTATGACCAGATAACCCCCTGGAGACTTATCCCCCGGGTAACGTTAACCCCCCTGGGAATTTGTTCATATGACCAGACAATATCCTGACGAAATTAAACCCCCTCTTGTCTTAACCTCCTTAACATTAATCACCCACCCAGGGAATTTCTCGCCTTGACTAGATAGTCTCCTGGTGATATTAAACCCCCTGTTCGACTTAAAATACTGCCTTGAGGTCGGTTTTTATTATGTTTATACTAAACAATTCAAGATAGCTGACCCGTGCAGACTTTTCTCCCGAGCTCATTTCTGGCTAAACCATAGGTCGTAGATCAGATCTGAGGGCACAATCGAAAGACAAAATTAAATTTCCAACAAGAAAGGTCCAGTCACTTTTTGTCGTATCTCTAACGGTTTAACCGCAAAATGCCCTCAAAGTCAAAAGTTTTTACGAATCCGGAAAAAAATCTATGAAAAAGGTCAATTTTTAAATCCCTTGTCATTTACTTAATGTCCGGACTTAACCAGTCACCGAATTCCGCTTATCCCCGAATTTGCAAGCGTTTACTTTGGGGGCCTGGGGGCGTAGCCCCCAGCGAGCCGAAGGCGAGTCTAATATATATACAACCGCATGTGTAACTGACTGACTGACTCACTCACTCACTCACGTATACTAATTCTAACCTACTTCCAGATGAGTTAGAGACTTGAAATTTGGTACACAGATAGCTTTCCACGTGTAACCACCAGGAAAATCCCGAAAAGTGAGAATTTTTCATTTTCAACCCCTCAAAAAAATTCCCAAAAAATCGCGCATTCTTCACCCCTGCAGGCATTTTTTGTAAGCCCGATAGCGGGCGAACCGTTGGAGCTAGCTCGGATCTGACGGAAAATTCATGGTCAGGAATGAAGTGAACTACAAAAAAGGTCTAATGACTTTTTGCTCTATCTTCCATGGTTAAGCGACAAAACGCTCGAACATTTGAAATTCCAGAGATTTTTTCGATAAAAATAATGTTTCAAGCCCGATAGCGGCCGAACCGTTGGTCGTAGCTCAAATCTGATTGACCCATCAAATTAGCAAATTGCGCGATCTACAGAAAAGGTCCAGTAATCTTTTGCCCTATCTCGATTGGTTTGGC
This sequence comes from Homalodisca vitripennis, assembly GCF_021130785.1. Classification (NCBI taxonomy): domain Eukaryota; kingdom Metazoa; phylum Arthropoda; class Insecta; order Hemiptera; family Cicadellidae; genus Homalodisca; species Homalodisca vitripennis. The sequence goes on along the minus strand of NW_025779535.1, from coordinate 55,159 downwards.
CGAAAAAAACGTGATTATGTACAATTTTGTTGTAACTTTTACGCGAAACTTTTGTTTTTGGGGTCGATAGCGGCGAAACCATTGGTCGGAGGTCAAAATAAGACTAACGTTTTATTTAGGAAATAAGATGACCTACAAAAAAGGTCCAGTGACTTTTTACTATATTTCCCTTAGTTTGACCGCAAAACGCGATTAAGTGAAAATATTGGACATTTTCGCCTAAAAATTTACATTCCGGGCTTGATAGCGGCTAAACGGTTGGTCGTAACTCAAAACAAATTTTAAACGGGATTTAGGAAATCACGTGATCTACAGAAAAGGTTCAGTGACTTCGGGAGTTGGCTGAGCGTTAGCTAAGCGTCAATAGTAGATAGGGACAGAGGAATATTTATTATGTTCACAGACACAATACCCTCTAAAAAAGGCCCAAGTGTGTCATTAACCCCCGGTAATATTAACCCCCCCCCCCGGGGATTTCCTGGTATGACCTGATAACCTCCTGTACATTCAACCCCCTGATGTGTTAACCCCCCTGGTAACATTAAACCCCCCCAGGGAATTTCCTGCCATGACCTCATGTCCGAATTTTACCAGTCACCAAATCTCTTAACCCCCCCCCCTGGGAAGATCCTGGTATGACCAGATAACCCCCTGGAGACTTATCCCCCGGGTAACGTTAACCCCCCCTGGGAATTTGTTCATATGACCAGACAATATCCTGACGAAATTAAACCCCCTCTTGTCTTAACCTCCTTAACATTAATCACCCACCCAGGGAATTTCTCGCCTTGACTAGATAGTCTCCTGGTGATATTAAACCCCCTGTTCGACTTAAAATACTGCCTTGAGGTCGGTTTTTATTATGTTTATACTAAACAATTCAAGATAGCTGACCCGTGCAGACTTTTCTCCCGAGCTCATTTCTGGCTAAACCATAGGTCGTAGATCAGATCTGAGGGCACAATCGAAAGACAAAATTAAATTTCCAACAAGAAAGGTCCAGTCACTTTTTGTCGTATCTCTAACGGTTTAACCGCAAAATGCCCTCAAAGTCAAAAGTTTTTACGAATCCGGAAAAAAATCTATGAAAAAGGTCAATTTTTAAATCCCTTGTCATTTACTTAATGTCCGGACTTAACCAGTCACCGAATTCCGCTTATCCCCGAATTTGCAAGCGTTTACTTTGGGGGCCTGGGGGCGTAGCCCCCAGCGAGCCGAAGGCGAGTCTAATATATATACAACCGCATGTGTAACTGACTGACTGACTGACTCACTCACTCACGTATACTAATTCTAACCTACTTCCAGATGAGTTAGAGACTTGAAATTTGGTACACAGATAGCTTTCCACGTGTAACCACCAGGAAAATCCCGAAAAGTGAGAATTTTTCATTTTCAACCCCTCAAAAAAATTCCCAAAAAATCGCGCATTCTTCACCCCTGCAGGCATTTTTTGTAAGCCCGATAGCGGGCGAACCGTTGGAGCTAGCTCGGATCTGACGGAAAATTCATGGTCAGGAATGAAGTGAACTACAAAAAAGGTCTAATGACTTTTTGCTCTATCTTCCATGGTTAAGCGACAAAACGCTCGAACATTTGAAATTCCAGAGATTTTTTCGATAAAAATAATGTTTCAAGCCCGATAGCGGCCGAACCGTTGGTCGTAGCTCAAATCTGATTGACCCATCAAATTAGCAAATTGCGCGATCTACAGAAAAGGTCCAGTAATCTTTTGCCCTATCTCGATTGGTTTGGCCGAAAAAACGTGATTATGTACAATTTTGTTGTAACTTTTACGCGAAACTTTTGTTTTTGGGGTCGATAGCGGCGAAAACCATTGGTCGGAGGTCAAAATAAGACTAACGTTTTATTTAGGAAATAAGATGACCTACAAAAAAGGTCCAGTGACTTTTTACTATATTTCCCTTAGTTTGACCGCAAAACGCGATTAAGTGAAAATATTGGACATTTTCGCCTAAAAATTTACATTCCGGGCTTGATAGCGGCTAAACGGTTGGTCGTAACTCAAAACAAATTTTAAACGGGATTTAGGAAATCACGTGATCTACAGAAAAGGTTCAGTGACTTCGGGAGTTGGCTGAGCGTTAGCTAAGCGTCAATAGTAGATAGGGACAGAGGAATATTTATTATGTTCACAGACACAATACCCTCTAAAAAAGGCCCAAGTGTGTCATTAACCCCCGGTAATATTAACCCCCCCCCCGGGGGATTTCCTGGTATGACCTGATAACCTCCTGTACATTCAACCCCCTGATGTGTTAACCCCCCTGGTAACATTAAACCCCCCCAGGGAATTTCCTGCCATGACCTCATGTCCGAATTTTACCAGTCACCAAATCTCTTAACCCCCCCCCCCTGGGAAGATCCTGGTATGACCAGATAACCCCCTGGAGACTTATCCCCCGGTAACGTTAACCCCCCCTGGGAATTTGTTCATATGACCAGACAATATCCTGACGAAATTTAAAACCCCCTCTTGTCTTAACCTCCTTAACATTAATCACCCACCCAGGGAATTTCTCGCCTTGACTAGATAGTCTCCTGGTGATATTAAACCCCCTGTTCGACTTAAAATACTGCCTTGAGGTCGGTTTTTATTATGTTTATACTAAACAATTCAAGATAGCTGACCCGTGCAGACTTTTCTCCCGAGCTCATTTCTGGCTAAACCATAGGTCGTAGATCAGATCTGAGGGCACAATCGAAAGACAAAATTAAATTTCCAACAAGAAAGGTCCAGTCACTTTTTGTCGTATCTCTAACGGTTTAACCGCAAAATGCCCTCAAAGTCAAAAGTTTTTACGAATCCGGAAAAAAATCTATGAAAAAGGTCAATTTTTAAATCCCTTGTCATTTACTTAATGTCCGGACTTAACCAGTCACCGAATTCCGCTTATCCCCGAATTTGCAAGCGTTTACTTTGGGGGCCTGGGGGCGTAGCCCCCAGCGAGCCGAAGGCGAGTCTAATATATATACAACCGCATGTGTAACTGACTGACTGACTGACTCACTCACTCACGTATACTAATTCTAACCTACTTCCAGATGAGTTAGAGACTTGAAATTTGGTACACAGATAGCTTTCCACGTGTAACCACCAGGAAAATCCCGAAAAGTGAGAATTTTTCATTTTCAACCCCTCAAAAAAATTCCCAAAAAATCGCGCATTCTTCACCCCTGCAGGCATTTTTTGTAAGCCCGATAGCGGGCGAACCGTTGGAGCTAGCTCGGATCTGACGGAAAATTCATGGTCAGGAATGAAGTGAACTACAAAAAAGGTCTAATGACTTTTTGCTCTATCTTCCATGGTTAAGCGACAAAACGCTCGAACATTTGAAATTCCAGAGATTTTTTCGATAAAAATAATGTTTCAAGCCCGATAGCGGCCGAACCGTTGGTCGTAGCTCAAATCTGATTGACCCATCAAATTAGCAAATTGCGCGATCTACAGAAAAGGTCCAGTAATCTTTTGCCCTATCTCGATTGGTTTGGCCGAAAAAACGTGATTATGTACAATTTTGTTGTAACTTTTACGCGAAACTTTTGTTTTTGGGGTCGATAGCGGCGAAACCATTGGTCGGAGGTCAAAATAAGACTAACGTTTTATTTAGGAAATAAGATGACCTACAAAAAAGGTCCAGTGACTTTTTACTATATTTCCCTTAGTTTGACCGCAAAACGCGATTAAGTGAAAATATTGGACATTTTCGCCTAAAAATTTACATTCCGGGCTTGATAGCGGCTAAACGGTTGGTCGTAACTCAAAACAAATTTTAAACGGGATTTAGGAAATCACGTGATCTACAGAAAAGGTTCAGTGACTTCGGGAGTTGGCTGAGCGTTAGCTAAGCGTCAATAGTAGATAGGGACAGAGGAATATTTATTATGTTCACAGACACAATACCCTCTAAAAAAGGCCCAAGTGTGTCATTAACCCCCGGTAATATTAACCCCCCCCCCGGGGATTTCCTGGTATGACCTGATAACCTCCTGTACATTCAACCCCCTGATGTGTTAACCCCCCTGGTAACATTAAACCCCCCCAGGGAATTTCCTGCCATGACCTCATGTCCGAATTTTACCAGTCACCAAATCTCTTAACCCCCCCCCTGGGAAGATCCTGGTATGACCAGATAACCCCCTGGAGACTTATCCCCCGGTAACGTTAACCCCCCCTGGGAATTTGTTCATATGACCAGACAATATCCTGACGAAATTAAACCCCCTCTTGTCTTAACCTCCTTAACATTAATCACCCACCCAGGGAATTTCTCGCCTTGACTAGATAGTCTCCTGGTGATATTAAACCCCCTGTTCGACTTAAAATACTGCCTTGAGGTCGGTTTTTATTATGTTTATACTAAACAATTCAAGATAGCTGACCCGTGCAGACTTTTCTCCCGAGCTCATTTCTGGCTAAACCATAGGTCGTAGATCAGATCTGAGGGCACAATCGAAAGACAAAATTAAATTTCCAACAAGAAAGGTCCAGTCACTTTTTGTCGTATCTCTAACGGTTTAACCGCAAAATGCCCTCAAAGTCAAAAGTTTTTACGAATCCGGAAAAAAAATCTATGAAAAAGGTCAATTTTTAAATCCCTTGTCATTTACTTAATGTCCGGACTTAACCAGTCACCGAATTCCGCTTATCCCCGAATTTGCAAGCGTTTACTTTGGGGGCCTGGGGGCGTAGCCCCCAGCGAGCCGAAGGCGAGTCTAATATATATACAACCGCATGTGTAACTGACTGACTGACTGACTCACTCACTCACGTATACTAATTCTAACCTACTTCCAGATGAGTTAGAGACTTGAAATTTGGTACACAGATAGCTTTCCACGTGTAACCACCAGGAAAATCCCGAAAAGTGAGAATTTTTCATTTTCAACCCCTCAAAAAAATTCCCAAAAAATCGCGCATTCTTCACCCCTGCAGGCATTTTTTGTAAGCCCGATAGCGGGCGAACCGTTGGAGCTAGCTCGGATCTGACGGAAAATTCATGGTCAGGAATGAAGTGAACTACAAAAAAGGTCTAATGACTTTTTGCTCTATCTTCCATGGTTAAGCGACAAAACGCTCGAACATTTGAAATTCCAGAGATTTTTTCGATAAAAATAATGTTTCAAGCCCGATAGCGGCCGAACCGTTGGTCGTAGCTCAAATCTGATTGACCCATCAAATTAGCAAATTGCGCGATCTACAGAAAAGGTCCAGTAATCTTTTGCCCTATCTCGATTGGTTTGGCCGAAAAACGTGATTATGTACAATTTTGTTGTAACTTTTACGCGAAACTTTTGTTTTTGGGGTCGATAGCGGCGAAACCATTGGTCGGAGGTCAAAATAAGACTAACGTTTTATTTAGGAAATAAGATGACCTACAAAAAAGGTCCAGTGACTTTTTACTATATTTCCCTTAGTTTGACCGCAAAACGCGATTAAGTGAAAATATTGGACATTTTCGCCTAAAAATTTACATTCCGGGCTTGATAGCGGCTAAACGGTTGGTCGTAACTCAAAACAAATTTTAAACGGGATTTAGGAAATCACGTGATCTACAGAAAAGGTTCAGTGACTTCGGGAGTTGGCTGAGCGTTAGCTAAGCGTCAATAGTAGATAGGGACAGAGGAATATTTATTATGTTCACAGACACAATACCCTCTAAAAAAGGCCCAAGTGTGTCATTAACCCCCGGTAATATTAACCCCCCCCCCGGGGATTTCCTGGTATGACCTGATAACCTCCTGTACATTCAACCCCCTGATGTGTTAACCCCCCTGGTAACATTAAACCCCCCCAGGGAATTTCCTGCCATGACCTCATGTCCGAATTTTACCAGTCACCAAATCTCTTAACCCCCCCCCCTGGGAAGATCCTGGTATGACCAGATAACCCCCTGGAGACTTATCCCCCGGTAACGTTAACCCCCCCTGGGAATTTGTTCATATGACCAGACAATATCCTGACGAAATTAAACCCCCTCTTGTCTTAACCTCCTTAACATTAATCACCCACCCAGGGAATTTCTCGCCTTGACTAGATAGTCTCCTGGTGATATTAAACCCCCTGTTCGACTTAAAATACTGCCTTGAGGTCGGTTTTTATTATGTTTATACTAAACAATTCAAGATAGCTGACCCGTGCAGACTTTTCTCCCGAGCTCATTTCTGGCTAAACCATAGGTCGTAGATCAGATCTGAGGGCACAATCGAAAGACAAAATTAAATTTCCAACAAGAAAGGTCCAGTCACTTTTTGTCGTATCTCTAACGGTTTAACCGCAAAATGCCCTCAAAGTCAAAAGTTTTTACGAATCCGGAAAAAAATCTATGAAAAAGGTCAATTTTTAAATCCCTTGTCATTTACTTAATGTCCGGACTTAACCAGTCACCGAATTCCGCTTATCCCCGAATTTGCAAGCGTTTACTTTGGGGGCCTGGGGGCGTAGCCCCCAGCGAGCCGAAGGCGAGTCTAATATATATACAACCGCATGTGTAACTGACTGACTGACTGACTCACTCACTCACGTATACTAATTCTAACCTACTTCCAGATGAGTTAGAGACTTGAAATTTGGTACACAGATAGCTTTCCACGTGTAACCACCAGGAAAATCCCGAAAAGTGAGAATTTTTCATTTTCAACCCCTCAAAAAAATTCCCAAAAAATCGCGCATTCTTCACCCCTGCAGGCATTTTTTGTAAGCCCGATAGCGGGCGAACCGTTGGAGCTAGCTCGGATCTGACGGAAAATTCATGGTCAGGAATGAAGTGAACTACAAAAAAGGTCTAATGACTTTTTGCTCTATCTTCCATGGTTAAGCGACAAAACGCTCGAACATTTGAAATTCCAGAGATTTTTTCGATAAAAATAATGTTTCAAGCCCGATAGCGGCCGAACCGTTGGTCGTAGCTCAAATCTGATTGACCCATCAAATTAGCAAATTGCGCGATCTACAGAAAAGGTCCAGTAATCTTTTGCCCTATCTCGATTGGTTTGGCCGAAAAACGTGATTATGTACAATTTTGTTGTAACTTTTACGCGAAACTTTTGTTTTTGGGGTCGATAGCGGCGAAACCATTGGTCGGAGGTCAAAATAAGACTAACGTTTTATTTAGGAAATAAGATGACCTACAAAAAAGGTCCAGTGACTTTTTACTATATTTCCCTTAGTTTGACCGCAAAACGCGATTAAGTGAAAATATTGGACATTTTCGCCTAAAAATTTACATTCCGGGCTTGATAGCGGCTAAACGGTTGGTCGTAACTCAAAACAAATTTTAAACGGGATTTAGGAAATCACGTGATCTACAGAAAAGGTTCAGTGACTTCGGGAGTTGGCTGAGCGTTAGCTAAGCGTCAATAGTAGATAGGGACAGAGGAATATTTATTATGTTCACAGACACAATACCCTCTAAAAAAGGCCCAAGTGTGTCATTAACCCCCGGTAATATTAACCCCCCCCCGGGGATTTCCTGGTATGACCTGATAACCTCCTGTACATTCAACCCCCTGATGTGTTAACCCCCCTGGTAACATTAAACCCCCCCAGGGAATTTCCTGCCATGACCTCATGTCCGAATTTTACCAGTCACCAAATCTCTTAACCCCCCCCCCCTGGGAAGATCCTGGTATGACCAGATAACCCCCTGGAGACTTATCCCCCGGTAACGTTAACCCCCCCTGGGAATTTGTTCATATGACCAGACAATATCCTGACGAAATTAAACCCCCTCTTGTCTTAACCTCCTTAACATTAATCACCCACCCAGGGAATTTCTCGCCTTGACTAGATAGTCTCCTGGTGATATTAAACCCCCTGTTCGACTTAAAATACTGCCTTGAGGTCGGTTTTTATTATGTTTATACTAAACAATTCAAGATAGCTGACCCGTGCAGACTTTTCTCCCGAGCTCATTTCTGGCTAAACCATAGGTCGTAGATCAGATCTGAGGGCACAATCGAAAGACAAAATTAAATTTCCAACAAGAAAGGTCCAGTCACTTTTTGTCGTATCTCTAACGGTTTAACCGCAAAATGCCCTCAAAGTCAAAAGTTTTTACGAATCCGGAAAAAAATCTATGAAAAAGGTCAATTTTTAAATCCCTTGTCATTTACTTAATGTCCGGACTTAACCAGTCACCGAATTCCGCTTATCCCCGAATTTGCAAGCGTTTACTTTGGGGGCCTGGGGGCGTAGCCCCCAGCGAGCCGAAGGCGAGTCTAATATATATACAACCGCATGTGTAACTGACTGACTGACTCACTCACTCACGTATACTAATTCTAACCTACTTCCAGATGAGTTAGAGACTTGAAATTTGGTACACAGATAGCTTTCCACGTGTAACCACCAGGTGAAAAATCCTCCGAAAAGTGAGAAATTTTTAATTTTCAACCCCTCAAAAAAATTCCCAAAAAAAATCGCGCATTCTTAACCCCTGCAGGCATTTTTTGTAAGCCCGATAGCGGGCGAACAGTTGCGAGCTAGCTCGCGATCTGACGGAAAATTCGCAGGGTCAGGAATGAAGTGAACTACAAAAAAAGGTCTAATGACTTTTTGCTCTATCTTCCATGGTTAAGCGACAAAACACTCGAACATTTGAAATTCCAGAGATTTTTTCGTTAAAAATAATGTTTTTCAAGCCCGATAGCGGCCGAACCGTTGGTCGTAGCTCATATCTGATTGGACCCATTTCACTAATCTAGCAGCAAAATTAGCGCGATCTATATACAGAAAATGGTCCAGTAAATCTTTTGCCCTCCCTATCTACGATTGGTTTGGCCGAAAAGAAAAAAAAAAAAAAAAACGTGATTATGTACAAAATTTTGTTGTAACTTTTTACGCGAAACTTTTGGTTTTTGGGGGTAGCGGTCGATTAGCGGCCGAAAAACCATTGGTCAGAGGTCAAAATTAAGGGACTATCGTTTTATTTAGGAAATAAGATGACACTAACAAAAAATGGTCCAGTGACTTTTTACTATATTTCCCTTAGTTTGACCCGGCAAAACCGCGATATTAAGTGAAAAATATTGGACATTTTTCGCCTAAAAATTTACATTCCGGGCTTGATAGCGGCTAAACGGTTGGTCGTCGTTCACGTAATCAAAACAAATTTTAAACGGGATATTTAGGAAATCCTACGTGATCTACAGGAAAAGGTTCCAGTGACCTTCGGGGAGTTGGGCTGGAAGCGTTAGCTAAGCGTCAATAGTAGATAGGGATCAGAGGAATATTTATTATGTTCACAGACAACATATGACCCTCTAAAAAAGGCCCAATGGTGTGTCATTAACCCCCGGGTAATATTAACCCCCCCCCCTGGGGATTTCCTGGTATTATGACCTGATAACCTCCTTGTACATTCAACCCCCCTGATGTGTTAACCCCCCTGGTAAACATTAAACCCCCCCAGGGAATTGGATGAATTTCCTGCCATGACACTCATGTCCGAATTTACCAGTCACCCAAAATCTCTTAACCCCCCCCCCCTGGGAAGATCCTGGTTATGACCAGATCGAACCCCCTGGAGACTTATCCCCCGGTAACGTTAACCCCCCCTGGGAATTTGTTCATATGACCAGGGACAATATCCTGACGAAATTAAACCCCCTCTTGTCTTTAACCTCCTTAACATTAATCAACCCACCCAGGGGAATTTCTCGACCTTGAACTAGCAATAGTCTCCTGGTGATTGATATTAAAAAACCCCCTGTTCGACTTAAAATACTGCCTTGAAGGTCGGTTTTTTTTATTATTGTTTATACTAAACATTCAAGATAGCTGACCCGTAGCAGACCTTTTCATCCCGAAGCTCATTTCTGGCTAAACCATTAGGTCGCGTATCTAGATCAGATCTGAGGGCACAATCTCGAACGACAAAATTAAATTTCCAAACAAGAAAGGTTAAGTTTTTGTTTCTGTCGTAATCTCTAACGGTTTAACCGCAAAATGCCCTCAAAAGTCAAAAGTTTTTACGAATTCCGGAAAAATATCTATGAAAAAAGGTCAATTTTTAAAATCCCCTCTGTCATTTACTTAATGTCCCGGACTTAAACCAGTCACCGAATTCCGCTTATCCTTCCGTAAATTTGCAAGGCGATTTACTTTGGGGGCCTGGGGGCGTAGCCCCAGCGAGCGAAGGCTGAGACAGTTCCTATATATAATATACAGCCGCACATGTGAAACTGATTCACTGACATGACAGACTCACTCATACAAATTCTAACATAGTTCTAGAAAGCTGCTTTAAACTCGAAATTTTGAACGCGGGTGGGGGTACCTTTTGCCATGCAGAGCAACAGCGGAAAAAGTCCTGAAAACCGGGACTTTTTTACTACTTTTAAACCCCTCAAAAAAATTCGAGAAAATTTGCGCCATTTTTTCGCCCCTGCAGGCCCTTTTTTTGGTAAGCCCGGATAGCGAGCGAACCCTTCGAGCTAGCTCGGATCTGACGGGAAAAATTCATAATCAGGAATGAAGTGAACTACAAAAAAGGTCCAGAGTGAGACCTTTTTGCTCTATCTTCCATGGTTTATTAAGCGACAAAACGCTCGGAACACTTTTGACATTCCAGAGTATTTTTTCGATGAAAAATAATGTTTTAGAGCCCGATAAGCGGCGCGATACCGTTCGAGTCGTTAGCCTCAAATCATGTATTGACCCCATTAAAATTAGCAAAATTGCGCGATCTACTCAGAAAAGGTCCAGTGGACTTTTAGCCCCTATCTCCATTGGTTTGGCCCGAAAAACCGTGATTATGTGGGCAATTTTTTTGTAATTTTTCACGTGAAAACTTTGTTTTTGGGGTCGATAGCGGCGCGAAAACAATTGGTCGGAGGTCAAAATAAAACAAAGGGTTTTTGATTTAGGAAATAATATGTTCTACAAAAAAGGTTAAGTGGACTTTTTACTATATCTCCAGTAGTTTGACCGCAAAACGCGGTTCTAAGTGGAAATATTTGGAAAATTTTCGCCTACAAATTTACATTCCGGGCTTGATAGCGGCTAACAACGAGTTGGTCGTAGCTCAAAAACATGTCATTTAATAAGTTTTAGTAAACGTACGTGATCTACAAAAAAACGTTCTAGTAACTTTTGGCCCTTATCCTAAATGGTCTGGCAAAAAACCTGTTTTAAAAGGAAATATATTTTAACTTTTAGGTGTAAAACTTTGTTCTGGAGGGACGGTAGCAGACGAACCGTTGGGTCATTACTTAAATCCTACATGTTCTATATCTAGACAATCTAGAGATCTAAAAAAAAAAGTTCAGTAGCATGCTATCGTTGATTCTATCCGTAAGCCTGATAAATGCTTCTAAAAGGCAAATTCTTTGTCGTCCAATTTTAGGGGGTTTTTAATTCTTGAACTATTAATCTAGTTGCGATTCGTGCTGGTTCCAAGGATTGGACCTGTATTTACTACGTTACCGAGTAGTCTCCGGAGTGACTAAAAACCCCCCGCCAGTCGGGAGTTGGATGAGCGTTAATCCTAAATGCGTCAATAGTTGATAGGGACAGTTTTTAAAGGAATATTTGATTACCTTTTTAGGGAAAACTTTTGTTTTGGAGGCGGTAGCAGCCGGAACCGTTGGTAATAACTTTAAATCCTACATGTGTTCAATTAACTAGACACAACACCCTCTAAAAATTAGCCCGAACTGTGTCATGTAAACCCCGGGTAATATTAACTCCCCCCCCGCGGATCTATTCCTGGTATGACCATGATAAATGCTCCTAAAAGGTGTAAATTAAACCCCAATTCTGCATGTGTTTTTACACCCCTGGTAACATTAAATCCCCCCAGTGCGATTCGTGCTGGTTCCAGATTGACCTCATGTATTACTACGTGACCGGAGTGACTAAAAACCCCCTCCACGTCAGGGAGTGGCTGATCCTGGCGATAGTGAGCTTCAATAGTAGATAGGAGACAGAGTGTTTTTTTTATTATTTTCACAGACACAAAACCCTCAAAAAAATAGACACGAACTGCTGTAATTAACCCCCGGTAACACCACCCCCCGGGATTTCCTGGTGGTATGACCAGATAACCTCCTGAGTAAATTAAACCCCCCTGATGTGTTAACCCCACGAGTAGGTAACATTAATCCCCCACCCCCGGGAATTTCCTGGCTTGACTTAGATAAGCTCCTGATGATATTAAACCCCTGTTCGACTTAAAACACTGCCTTAAGGTCGGTTTTTATTATGTTTGTACTAAACAATTCACGATAGCTGACCAGTGCAGACTTTTATCCAAAGCGTTGTACCGACTAAACCATAGGTCGTAGATCAAATCTGACGGCACAATCGAAAGACAAAATTAAATTTCCGACAGGAAAGGTCCAGTTACTTTTTCTCGTATCTCTAACGGTTAACCGTTTAATAAAACGCCATAAAAGTCAAATAACTTTGATTAAAACTGAAAAATTAAATTTAAGAAATAGGTCCGAATTTTTCCGAATTCCGCTTATCCCCGAATTTGGGCCAACACCTAAAGGGAGCTGGGTTGTGGTCGGTTAACCCCGGGTAACATTAACCCCCCCCCGCGCCAATTTCCTGTATGACCTAAATAACCAACTGAGTAAATTAAACCCCCCTGATGTATTACCCGGTTAGGTAAGCAATCCCCCCCCCCCAGGGAAATTTCCTTTGCCTGACTCATGTCCGAATTTTACTAATCACCAAATCCCTCTTATCCCCGAATTTAAGGCACTTACTTTGGGGGCCTGGGGGCGTAGCCCCCAGCGAGCCGAAGGCGAGTCTAATATATATACAACCGCATGTGTAACTGACTGACTGACACTCACTCACTCACGTATACTAATTCTAACCTACTTCCAGATGAGTTAGAGACTTGAAATTTGGTACACAGATAGCTTTCCACGTGTAACCACCAGGAAAATCCCGAAAAGTGAGAATTTTTCATTTTCAACCCCTCAAAAAAAATTCCCAAAAAATCGCGCATTCTTCACCCCTGCAGGCATTTTTTGTAAGCCCGATAGCGGGCGAACCGTTGGAGCTAGCTCGGATCTGACGGCAAATTCATAAATCAGGAATGAAGTGAACTACAAAAAAGGTTCTAATGGACTTTTTGCTCTATCTTCCATGGTTAAGCGACAAAACGCTCGAACATTTGAAATTTCCAGAGATTTTTTCGATAAAAATAATGTTTCAAGCCCGATAGCGGCCGAACCGTTGGTCGTAGCTCATATCTGATTGACCCATCAAATTAGCAAATTGCGCGATCTACAGAAAAAGGTCCAGTAATCTTTTGCCCTATCTCGATTGGTTTGGCCGAAAAAACGTGATTTATGTACAATTTTGTTGTAACTTTTACGCGAAACTTTTGTTTTTGGGGTCGATAGCGGCGAAACCATTGGTCGGAGGTCAAAATAAGACCAACGTTTTATTTAGGAAATAAGATGACCTACAAAAAAGGTTCAGTGACTTTTTACTATATTTCCCTTAGTTTGACCGCAAAACGCGATTAATGTGAAAATATTGGACATTTTCGCCTAAAAATTTACATTCCGGGCATGATAGCGGCTAAACGGTTGGTCGTAACTCAAAACAAATTTTAAACGGGATTTAGGAAATCACGTGATCTACAGAAAAGGTTCAGTGACTTCGGGGAGTTGGCTGAGCTGAGCGTTAGCTAAGCGTCAATAGTAGATAGGGACTGAGGAATATTTATTATGTTCACAGACACAATACCCTCTAAAAAAAATGGCCCAAGTGTGTCATTAACCCCCGGTAATATTAACCCCCCCCCCCCGGGGATTTCCTGGTATGACCTGATAACCTCCTGTACATTCAACCCCCTGATGTGTTAACCCCCTGGTAACATTAAACCCCCCCAGGGAATTTCCTGACATGGACCTCATGTCCGAATTTTACCAGTCACCAAATCTCTTAACCCCCCCCCCCCTGGGAAGATCCTGGTATGACCAGATAACCCCCTGGAGACTTATCCCCCGGTAACGTTAACCCCCCCTGGGAATTTGTTTCATATGACCAGGACAATATCCTGACGAAATTAAACCCCCTCTTGTCTTAACCTCCTTAACATTAAGGGCATGTCCCGACCTCCATAAGAACATAATGTTAACTTGGGAACCTATATCTCTGTAATGGTTATAGATAGAGTCCTGATTTTTATTTTACTTATTAAATAGCTTATAATCTAGGTCTTATCATGAGGTTTTTAAAATTTGAAAAAAAAATTAAAAAGTTATAATTTTTTTATAATTTATTGTTTTTTAACTAACTTTTTTATAAGTAAAAATGTTTACTGTGCCTCATTGACAAGAGATATTTATAAATTCCCATGAGGGGAAACTAGGCAATAGTAAGTAGAATACTGTATAAAAATTTGACTGGGGTAGGCCTAGTAGTTTTTTGAGTTATAGGGCCCCAAAGTTAAAAAATAACAAGTTTCGGCAAATCAAGAAAAAAGCAAGAATGGTAGCATATTTTGGACTCATACCTTGGTTTAATGATGGCCTGCACTTGTAGGAAGGGTTGTCTGGATCCTCTGCTTCTTGATACAGATCCTCCAGGCTTCCTTTTGGCTAAAGTCCTTGATTGCCTGATTTTTTTTTTCAATGTCGGTAGCCGCTTTATCTGCTTTGCGAATCCGCTGGGTGTCGAGACGTTTTAAAGCTAACCGCCATATTCAGTCCTGGTTCTAGCCCAATGTGCTCTAAAACTTTCACTTTGGAGCTGTACCCATCATTGAATGATAGGACTGCCTCATAGACACCTAGCCTAAGAGCACCTAGTGTAACAAAGGTGCGTTTAGGGAAGCCGAGCCCAAATGACATTATTCATAGACTCATTAGGATTTTGAGATTTTCCTTTGAGACATTTTCTGAGTAGTTCTAGGCTGCACAAAGATTTAAAAATAGGTTTGATTGCTTTCATTAGAACAGGTGAGAGGTGGAAAATGCTGGCTGTGGTCATATTTAGTTTTTTCTTTGGCGGCTTTGTTATACTTACACCATGTGTCTTCGGTGTCTGGGCATAAAAATATGTAAAGGCGTATCGTTAGTAGACTGACTGAACATGACAGTACAAACGCCCAAACTGCTCGCCTCATGGCTTCCACGCTGTGTGTATTCCTACGGATGGCCTAGTCCATAGTATATTTGGGATTTGTTGGATCGCCTTCCCTGTTAGCCTACCTTTCCCAGAAAGAGATTTTCCGTCAGAAAGCTTCAAGCCTTTATTTTTCATGATAAAGTCCCTTATTCTTGTCCCCATCCTCTTCTGGACGTGTCCTACACATTCCAACTTCTGAATGGACACATTCTGGGCCATTATGGTGCTTCTGCCACAACTGCTGCATAGCCATTGGAGTCACCATCTCCATAGGTACTCCACATAGCGAACACCGTTTATTTAGTCTCGGATCTTTTGAACATTGCAGTCGCACCTTCAGCTTCCATAGCCTCCACTGCTACCTACATAATTTGCCTTGCATATTTCTAAGTGTTGGTTTGCTTGTTCTCTGAGGGCAGTTACAGTATTTTTGACATTGAATAAATATCTATTACTTTACCCGTATCTGCTGAAGTAATTGTGACAAACGCCATTTAGCGAGGTGTGGCCTCGCTTTTGCCAGGCTTCCGTCAACCGCAACACATAAGTCATTAGAATTTCCATTTTCTAATAACTGCTTCTGTCACTGCTCTCTTCATAGAGTTTTCACACACACTTTCTACATGGCTGGACAAAAAAACTGTTCATGTTGATTGAACTTGCTGGGCGGAGCGGGTAAATTCATCATGCCGCAAAGAGTTTGGGCAGCAGTATAGCCCTTTCCTATTACACGCAAGCCGTTATACTAACCTTAGGGTTCAAGTCATAGTAGCATTGTGAACTTTTGCGCTTGGTGCCTCAATAGGCCTAGGCCTAATATCTGTTGCTTTGGGACAGTTGTCAAAAGCTTTTGTCATGCCACAGCTACAGGAGACGGAAATTTGTACTGCGAGCCCTGCTAATGGTTTTCGACTAAATGATAGGTTGCCATGACAAACCCTACACACTGCAACATCTTTCAAAACTGATTCTAGCTGTACAATGTTTACTATGTCATACTGTAAGGTAATCAGTTGAATTATCATAGCAGGCTAGGTTAGGGCTCAATTTCTCATTGGATGTGGAAACAACTTTGGGTGTTCTAGGCCCTATCCTCTTCATTACCTGAAGTTACTACTGTTTTCTTGCTACGAACAAACAGTCTTCTTCTTGTAACATAGTTTCTTAGTTCCTACTCTCTTCTTATTACCCATTTTAATCTACATTCAATTACAATAAACTCCTTTACAAATAAAAACAACAGGGAAACTTGCAAATCACAAAACACAGTATTTCAAAACTTCACAATAACCTCCAACATAAAATAATAACAACAGATGACATCTGTCATATTGCTGACAGTGTGTGATATCAGCTAAAACCAGACTAAAAGCAAAACAGTACCAACATAACAAAAACCAATTAATATCTATTTTATAGATTGTTTGTTTACTATAAGGAGTGGTGCTCAAACGCCAAACAACAGTTGCAAGCCTTTATATATATATTTTTTATATAAGGTTAATATTATAGTAATAAGGTATATTATATACCATTTTAAAGAGAAAATTCTAAAGAATATTAATAAATAAAAAACCAAAATTCCCCAAAAAAAATTTTTTTTCATGTCAGACTGCCCTTAATCACCCACCCAGGGAATTTCTCGCCTTGACTAGATAGTCTCCTGGTGATATTAAACCCCCTGTTCGACTTAAAATACTGCCTTGAGGTCGGTTTTTATTATGTTTATACTAAACAATTCAAGATAGCTGACCCGTGCAGACTTTTCTCCCGAGCTCATTTCTGGCTAAACCATAGGTCGTAGATCAGATCTGAGGGCACAATCGAAAGACAAAATTAAATTTCCAACAAGAAAGGTCCAGTCACTTTTTGTCGTATCTCTAACGGTTTAACCGCAAAATGCCCTCAAAGTCAAAAGTTTTTACGAATCCGGAAAAAAATCTATGAAAAAGGTCAATTTTTAAATCCCTTGTCATTTACTTAATGTCCGGACTTAACCAGTCACCGAATTCCGCTTATCCCCGAATTTGCAAGCGTTTACCTTGGGGGCCTGGGGGCGTAGCCCCCAGCGAGCCGAAGGCGAGTCTAATATATATACAACCGCATGTGTAACTGACTGACTCACTCACGTATACTAATTCTAACCTACTTCCAGATGAGTTAGAGACTTGAAATTTGGTACACAGATAGCTTTCCACGTGTAACCACCAGGAAAATCCCGAAAAGTGAGAATTTTTCATTTTCAACCCCCTCAAAAAAATTCCCAAAAAATCGCGCATTCTTCACCCCTGCAGGCATTTTTTTGTAAGCCCGATAGCGTGGCGAACCGTTGGAGCTAGCTCGGATCTGACGGGAAAATTCATAATCAGGAATGAAGTGAACTACAAAAAAGGTCTAATGACTTTTTGCTCTATCTTCCATGGTTAAGCGACAAAAACGCTCGAACATTTGAAATTCCAGAGATTTTTTCGATAAAAATAATGTTTCAAGCCCGATAGCGGCCGAACCGTTGGTCGTAGCTCAAATCTGATTGACCCATCAAATTAGCAAATTGCGCGATCTACAGAAAAGGTCCAGTAATCTTTTGCCCTAATCTCGATTTGGTTTGGCCGAAAAACGTGATTATGTACAATTTTGTTGTAACTTTTACGCGAAACTTTTGTTTTTGGGGTCGATAGCGGCGAAAACCATTGGTCGGAGGTCAAAATAAGACTAACGTTTTATTTAGGAAATAAGATGACCTACAAAAAAAGGTCCAGTGACTTTTTACTATATTTCCCTTAGTTTGACCGCAAAACGCGATTAAGTGAAAATATTGGACATTTTCGCCTAAAAATTTACATTCCGGGCTTGATAGCGGCTAAACGGTTGGTCGTAAACTCAAAACAAATTTTAAACGGGATTTAGGAAATCACGTGATCTACGGAAAAGGTTCAGTGACTTCGGGAGTTGGCTGAGCGTTAGCTAAGCGTCAATAGTAGATAGGGACAGAGGAATATTTATTATGTTCACAGACACAATACCCTCTAAAATAGGCCCAAGTGTGTCATTAACCCCCGGTAATATTAACCCCCCCCCGGGGATTTCCTGGTATGACCTGATAACCTCCTGTACATTCAACCCCCTGATGTGTTAACCCCCCTGGTAAACATTAAACCCCCCCAGGGAATTTCCTGCCATGACCTCATGTCCGAATTTTACCAGTCACCAAATCTCTTAACCCCCCCCCCCCTGGGAAGATCCTGGTATGACCAGATAACCCCCTGGAGACTTATCCCCCGGTAACGTTAACCCCCCCTGGGAATTTGTTCATATGACCAGACAATATCCTGACGAAATTAAAACCCCCTCTTGTCTTAACCTCCTTAACATTAATCACCCACCCAGGGAATTTCTCGCCTTGACTAGATAGTCTCCTGGTGATATTAAACCCCTGTGTTCGACTTAAAATACTGCCTTGAGGTCGGTTTTTATTATGTTTATACTAAACAATTCAAGATAGCTGACCCGTGCAGACTTTTCTCCCGAGCTCATTTCTGGCTAAACCATAGGTCGTAGATCAGATCTGAGGGCACAATCGAAAGACAAAATTAAATTTCCAACAAGAAAGGTCCAGTCACTTTTTGTCGTATCTCTAACGGTTTAACCGCAAAATGCCCTCAAAGTCAAAAGTTTTTACGAATCCGGAAAAAAAATCTATGAAAAAGGTCAATTTTTAAATCCCTTGTCATTTACTTAATGTCCGGACTTAACCAGTCACCGAATTCCGCTTATCCCCGAATTTGCAAGCGTTTACTTTGGGGGCCTGGGGGCGTAGCCCCCAGCGAGCCGAAGGCGAGTCTAATATATATACAACCGCATGTGTAACTGACTGACTCACTCCACGTATACTAATTCTAACCTACTTCCAGATGAGTTAGAGACTTGAAATTTGGTACACAGATAGCTTTCCACGTGTAACCACCAGGAAAATCCCGAAAAGTGAGAATTTTTCATTTTCAACCCCTCAAAAAAATTCCCAAAAAATCGCGCATTCTTCACCCCTGCAGGCATTTTTTGTAAGCCCGATAGCGGGGCGAAACCGTTGGAGCTAGCTCGGATCTGACGGAAAATTCATAATCAGGAATGAAGTGAACTACAAAAAAGGTCTAATGACTTTTTGCTCTATCTTCCATGGTTAAGCGACAAAACGCTCGAACATTTGAAATTCCAGAGATTTTTTCGATAAAAATAATGTTTCAAGCCCGATAGCGGCCGAAACCGTTGGTCGTAGCTCATATCTGATTGACCCATCAAATTAGCAAATTGCGCGATCTACAGAAAAGGTCCAGTAATCTTTTGCCCTATCTCGATTGGTTTGGCCGAAAAAACGTGATTATGTACAATTTTGTTGTAACTTTTACGCGAAACTTTTGTTTTTGGGGTCGATAGCGGCGAAACCATTGGTCGGAGGTCAAAATAAGACCAACGTTTTATTTAGGAAATAAGATGACCTACAAAAAAGGTCCAGTGACTTTTTACTATATTTCCCTTAGTTTGACCGCAAAACGCGATTAAGTGAAAATATTGGACATTTTCGCCTAAAAATTTACATTCCGGGCTTGATAGCGGCCTACTAAACGGTTGGTCGTAACTCAAAACAAATTTTAAAACGGGATTTAGGAAATCACGTGATCTACAGAAAAGGTTCAGTGACTTCGGGAGTTGGCTGAGCGTTAGCTAAGCGTCAATAGTAGATAGGGACAGAGGAATATTTATTATGTTCACAGACACAATACCTCTAAAATAGGCCCAAGTGTGTCATTAACCCCCCGGTAATATTAACCCCCCCCCCGGGGATTTCCTGGTATGGACCTGATAACCTCCTGTACATTCAACCCCCTGATGTGTTAACCCCCCTGGTAACATTAAAAACCCCCCCCCAGGGAATTTCCTGCCATGACCTCATGTCCGAATTTTACCAGTCACCAAATCTCTTAACCCCCCCCCCCCCCTGGGAAGATCCTGGTATGACCAGATAACCCCCTGGAGACTTATCCCCCGGTAACGTTAACCCCCCCTGGGAATTTGTTCATATGACCAGACAATATCCTGACGAAATTAAACCCCCTCTTGTCTTAACCTCCTTAACATTAATCACCCACCCAGGGAATTTCTCGCCTTGACTAGATAGTCTCCTGGTGATATTAAACCCCCTGTTCGACTTAAAATACTGCCTTGAGGTCGGTTTTTATTATGTTTATACTAAACAATTCAAGATAGCTGACCCGTGCAGACTTTTCTCCCGAGCTCATTTCTGGCTAAACCATAGGTCGTAGATCAGATCTGAGGGCACAATCGAAAGACAAAATTAAATTTCCAACAAGAAAGGTCCAGTCACTTTTTTGTCGTATCTCTAACGGTTTAAACCGCAAAATGCCCTCAAAGTCAAAAGTTTTTACGAATCCGGAAAAAAATCTATGAAAAAGGTCAATTTTTTAAATCCCTTGTCATTTACTTAATGTCCGGACTTAACCAGTCACCGAATTCCGCTTATCCCCGAATTTGCAAGCGTTTACTTTGGGGGCCTGGGGGCGTAGCCCCCAGCGAGCCGAAGGCGAGTCTAATATATATACAACCGCATGTGTAACTGACTGACTCACTCACGTATACTAATTCTAACCTACTTCCAGATGAGTTAGAGACTTGAAATTTGGTACACAGATAGCTTTCCACGTGTAACCACCAGGAAAAATCCCGAAAAGTGAGAATTTTTCATTTTCAACCCCTCAAAAAAATTCCCAAAAAATCGCGCATTCTTCACCCCTGCAGGCATTTTTTGTAAGCCCGATAGCGGGCGAACCGTTGGAGCTAGCTCGGATCTGACGGAAAATTCATAATCAGGAATGAAGTGAACTACAAAAAAGGTCTAATGACTTTTTGCTCTATCTTCCATGGTTAAGCGACAAAAACGCTCGAACATTTGAAATTCCAGAGATTTTTTCGATAAAAATAATGTTTCAAGCCCGATAGCGGCCGAACCGTTGGTCGTAGCTCATATCTGATTGACCCATCAAATTAGCAAATTGCGCGATCTACAGAAAAGGTCCAGTAATCTTTTGCCCTATCTCGATTGGTTTGGCCGAAAAACGTGATTATGTACAATTTTGTTGTAACTTTTACGCGAAACTTTTGTTTTTGGGGTCGATAGCGGCGAAAACCATTGGTCGGAGGTCAAAATAAGACCAACGTTTTATTTAGGAAATAAGATGACCTACAAAAAAGGTTCAGTGACTTTTTACTATATTTCCCTTAGTTTGACCGCAAAACGCGATTAAGTGAAAATATTGGACATTTTCGCCTAAAAATTTACATTCCGGGCTTGATAGCGGCCTAAACGGTTGGTCGTAACTCAAAACAAATTTTAAACGGGATTTAGGAAATCACGTGATCTACAGAAAAGGTTCAGTGACTTCGGGAGTTGGCCTGAGCGTTAGCTAAGCGTCAATAGTAGATAGGGACAGAGGAATATTTATTATGTTCACAGACACAATACCCTCTAAAAAAGGCCCAAGTGTGTCATTAACCCCCGGTAATATTAACCCCCCCCCCGGGGATTTCCTGGTATGACCTGATAACCTCCTGTACATTCAACCCCCTGATGTGTTAACCCCCCTGGTAACATTAAACCCCCCCAGGGAATTTCCTGCCATGACCTCATGTCCCGAATTTTACCAGTCACCAAATCTCTTAACCCCCCCCCCTGGGAAGATCCTGGTATGACCAGATAACCCCCTGGAGACTTATCCCCCGGTAACGTTAACCCCCCCTGGGAATTTGTTCATATGACCAGACAATATCCTGACGAAATTAAACCCCTCTTGTCTTAACCTCCTTAACATTAATCACCCACCCAGGGAATTTCTCGCCTTGACTAGATAGTCTCCTGGTGATATTAAACCCCCTGTTCGACTTAAAATACTGCCTTGAGGTCGGTTTTTTATTATGTTTATACTAAACAATTCAAGATAGCTGACCCGTGCAGACTTTTCTCCCGAGCTCATTTCTGGCTAAACCATAGGTCGTAGATCAGATCTGAGGGCACAATCGAAAGACAAAATTAAATTTCCAACAAGAAAGGTCCAGTCACTTTTTGTCGTATCTCTAACGGTTTAACCGCAAAATGCCCTCAAAGTCAAAAGTTTTTACGAATCCGGAAAAAAATCTATGAAAAAGGTCAATTTTTAAATCCCTTGTCATTTACTTAATGTCCGGACTTAAACCAGTCACCGAATTCCGCTTATCCCCGAATTTGCAAGCGTTTACCTTGGGGGCCTGGGGGCGTAGCCCCCAGCGAGCCGAAGGCGAGTCTAATATATATATACAACCGCATGTGTAACTGACTGACTCACTCACGTATACTAATTCTAACCTACTTCCAGATGAGTTAGAGACTTGAAATTTGGTACACAGATAGCTTTCCACGTGTAACCACCAGGAAAATCCCGAAAAGTGAGAATTTTTCATTTTCAACCCCTCAAAAAAATTCCCAAAAAATCGCGCATTCTTCACCCCTGCAGGCATTTTTTGTAAGCCCGATAGCGGGCGAACCGTTGGAGCTAGCTCGGATCTGACGGAAAATTCATAATCAGGAATGAAGTGAACTACAAAAAAGGTCTAATGACTTTTTGCTCTATCTTCCATGGTTTTAAGCGACAAAACGCTCGAACATTTGAAATTCCAGAGATTTTTTCGATAAAAATAATGTTTCAAGCCCGATAGCGGCCGAACCGTTGGTCGTAGCTCATATCTGATTGACCCATCAAATTAGCAAATTGCGCGATCTACAGAAAAGGTCCAGTAATCTTTTGCCCTATCTCGATTGGTTTGGCCGAAAAAACGTGATTATGTACAATTTTGTTGTAACTTTTACGCGAAACTTTTGTTTTTGGGGTCGATAGCGGCGAAACCATTGGTCGGAGGTCAAAATAAGACCAACGTTTTATTTAGGAAATAAGATGACCTACAAAAAAGGTTCAGTGACTTTTTACTATATTTCCCTTAGTTTGACCGCAAAACGCGATTAAGTGAAAATATTGGACATTTTCGCCTAAAAATTTTACATTCCGGGCTTGATAGCGGCTAAACGGTTGGTCGTAACTCAAAACAAATTTTAAACGGGATTTAGGAAATCACGTGATCTACAGAAAAGGTTCAGTGACTTCGGGAGTTGGCTGAGCGTTAGCTAAGCGTCAATAGTAGATAGGGACAGAGGAATATTTATTATGTTCACAGACACAAATACCCTCTAAAAAAGGCCCAAGTGTGTCATTAACCCCCGGTAATATTAACCCCCCCCCGGGGATTTCCTGGTATGACCTGATAACCTCCTGTACATTCAACCCCCTGATTGTGTTAACCCCCCCTGGTAACATTAAACCCCCCCAGGGAATTTCCTGCCATGACCTCATGTCCGAATTTTACCAGTCACCAAATCTCTTAACCACCCCCCCCCCTGGGGAAGATCCTGGTATGACCAGATAACCCCCTGGAGACTTATCCCCCGGTAACGTTAACCCCCCCTGGGAATTTGTTCATATGACCAGACAATATCCTGACGAAATTAAACCCCCTCTTGTCTTAACCTCCTTAACATTAATCACCCACCCAGGGAATTTCTCGCCCTTGACTAGATAGTCTCCTGGTGATATTAAACCCCCCTGTTCGACTTAAAATACTGCCTTGAGGTCGGTTTTTATTATGTTTATACTAAACAATTCAAGATAGCTGACCCGTGCAGACTTTTCTCCCGAGCTCATTTCTGGCTAAACCATAGGTCGTAGATCAGATCTGAGGGCACAATCGAAAGACAAAATTAAATTTCCAACAAGAAAGGTCCAGTCACTTTTTGTCGTATCTCTAACGGTTTAACCGCAAAATGCCCTCAAAGTCAAAAGTTTTTTACGAATCCGGAAAAAAAATCTATGAAAAAGGTCAATATCAACTTAATAATCTGATAAAGGTAGTTTTTTATTTTATTTATACTAAATCTGTTTTACACAACAGCTGAACAGTGCAGACTTTTATCCCAAGCGTTGTACCGACTAAACCAGAAGATCGTAGCTCAAATCCGAGGGTAGAATCGAATGGTTTAGTCACTTTTTGTCGTAATCTCTAAACGGTTTAACCGCCAAAATGCCCTCAAAGTCAAAAGTTTTTACGAATCCGGGAAAAAAATCTATGAAAAAGGTCAATTTTTTAAATCCCCTTGTCATTTACTTAATGTCCGGACTTAACCAGTCACCGAATTCCGCTTATCCCGAATTTGCAAGCGTTTACTTTGGGGGCCTGGGGGCGTAGCCCCCAGCGAGCCGAAGGCGAGTTTTAGATCTAAGACTACAAAATTTTCTCATGCTGCACGTATAATTTGAGTGCAAATATTTTAAATTAATAGAATGTAAACTATGTTTGTAAGAATATGGAGGGCGTAAGAAAGCATTTAAAATTGAAAAATCTAAAATATAAAAGAGCACAAGATAAAAAAAGATATAAGAAGGAATAGTATAAGAGAATTGAAAGAAATATTTGGTTAAAAAAAACGCCGATCATCTCCCCTAGTTTCAGGCACGCTATGTTAAGGAGTGAGATGTTTATGGGGGTAAGTGCAAACTTCTGAAACACATTAAGGCGAATCAGTTGAAGGAAGAGTCCTGGTAAATAAGGATAAGATTTACGTTAGCCTGGATTGTACGAAAAAGGGATTTTAGGCTAAACAATTCTGTAATATCTCAAGTAGGCTATATATAATTGTTTATGAGGACAGGGCTCAAAAAATCAATCGCTGAATATCGGTTTCATATGATAAAAGAAGTGTCATTATCCTGATACCAAAGAAATTGTAATAAAGATAACAAATTTATAGTCTTAGAACATTTTATAGTGTAGACAGATTTTTTTAATGCAAGAATGCCCTTAATACAGAGAAAGACTGTTTGTTTTGAAAACCGGGCGAATTCCATTATTGCAAGTGCACGTACGTGATTCAAATTTGCCATAGTCACATGAACCACTTTAAATATGTATGCAAAACCTTGGACAAAGTGTTATGTAAAGATCACTTGGATCACTGTGGAACAAAACTGCTGTGGACCGGGGAACTGTTTATATATTAAAATATTATATACTGTGAAGTACGCAAAAACTTTGTAACGTTAACATTACAGTAATAAAGTGTAGCACGTATTGAATTTGCTTGCATGCAGGGAGGCTATAAAAACTAATTATAATCAAGCATCTCAATTCACATTTTTGAGATTTAGATGGCATAATTTGTGTGAAAAAAATAAATAATGTCAAGGCAATTTTGAAACCAGTTATGACAGCATAACAGAACTGCAAACTTATTGTGGAATTTGGTATTTCGCACTTTCGGAAGAATGAACATATCTGTAACCCAGCTTTCGCCACATCATGTAGGAAACCTTAAGACATGATATATTAGTGAAGGGGTTTCATACATTTCATACACCAATGCTGTCTAGTACATATTGATAATTTATAATCCAGTTAGGAATTCTTTTGGCATCATCTTCACTTGATTAGATAACTGTTTTATTAAAGTTGCTGTTTTAAGGTAGTTTTGTGCTTTTAATTATATATGCTTAGGAGTGTGAAACCTGCTTGGAAACCATTCTTTACATTACGTACAAATTGCATGACCCCAATACAAGTTTGCATTCAGTGGAAAAATTTCCTGACACCTCTTGAGTAATATTTAGATGAATAGCTGGATTAAAGCAGTAGATAATCATTCTTAGAGATAAAGACTTACATAGTTACCCATTGCCATGCATCATTTAACTTTCGTCCACAACCAAGCTGACTATGTGACGTGTGTCGTGTTGTAAAAACGTAGTTAACTTGTCGCCTTTGGCACATTTTACATATATTTGCCGAAGAATACCAATGCATGTTATACCTACATAAAGATATAAAAACTGAATAAAAGTTACTGAAAGTAGCAGTTCAATCTATATCTATACCTATAATATGTGTAGTTTGATTTACATACATTACGAATACCTTAATAAAATAAATTTTCTTTTAAATAATGAACTACAAATAAAAAAATGTGAATATTTTCAATAGATGTAATATTATAACTATTTCGTATTTAATTTCCTCGTATATTTATAAAATACATATTAATATAATTCTTACATTATTGAATACTTTTCAGACAGCCATAGCAGTACAAAACATTCTTTTTCAGTTTTAACTCTAACTTAATAAGTATAAGAATGAGAATATTTATTATCTCTTACACACACAAATATGTTTTTGAAACAATTATAAGTAAAAAATAAACAGTTAAAAAACTATGTAAATAAAAATTTAAGTTAAATTTATATTTTTAGTATTACTTTTAATTTTTTTATCTGGATACTTTCTTACATAATGGTCAACAGCGTTTGTAGAAAAGCTTGAAACAAGAAGTAATACTACCAACAAAACCAAGACAGGACTTTTGCTACTTTAGAGACCAGTGGGTCATGGTTCGGAAGGATATTCGAAATAAGAAGATGGCTATTCGTAATATGGTTCCTAAAAAATTGACATGCAAAGTTTCAGTATAATTGATTTACTGTGAAATTATTAAACAAATAAAGGCAGTTTCGTATTTACAATATTATTTGGATTAGAATATAAGTACATGGGCGTCTATTTTCAATGTGATGTCATTTTCACCCCTGCAAGAACAAAATGTACAGATATTTTGAGGAAGAAAAAGGCACCTATTTCATAGTAACAATTAAAAATACTAACTCTGAATTAAACATTTTGTTAAATTCAAAGTTATCGTATAAAATGCCTTATATTATCTTGCAACTGTAGATATATGAAAATATTTCAAAAGTGTTTCAGTCTTTTTATTTTCTTTTTAACTACTCGTTAAAAGCTCTCAATATTAAAAAGTTTAAGAACCGGGAGTGTGAGTAACTTGAAATGTTAAAAAGCTAGTGACGTTCTTAATAAATGAATTAATCCTGTAATGTAATATAAAGTTCCAATAATAGCAATTCTTCTTCTGCTATACAAAGTTCTTTATTATAGCAATTAAAATTTCCAAGAATAGTATAACCATTTTATTTTACTTTACAACAATAGGCAACAGTAAATTCAGTTATAAATGGGATGTTTCTAGAATAATATAAAATGCATAGTTGTTATATCTTAGGGACTAAGTCGTTATTTCATTATAAAATACTTATTTATTAACATGTAAGGAAATTTAACTTTAAAACTTATGATAATTTTTCCAGACCTTTCAAAACTCTAAATAATATGTTTTTTCGTACAATAATACGTTATATTTAAGAAATCACAAATCAACTTATTATTATTTATCTGCAAGATTAGTTAATTAATATTCTTGAAGTGATTGGCGATAAAGTAGATTAAAGCGTGGGATATTCATTTTATATTAGAGATAGCCTAAGTTAAAGTCCTTTCAGTACAATCGATGCACTTTTCATCAATACTGTTGTAGATGTACTGTAATGGCTCTCGTCCTTATTCTATTTGATAAAATCCTCGAAAAGACCAGTGGCCTACAAGGAAGGGTCAGAATATGACTTAAAAGAAGATCTGCCTCTCTTTTCAAAAATATTAAACCACACTCACAACGTCACAAAATATAGCAAAATCTGTAGAACTACTAGCTGGGGTTTACAAAGAAAGAAGTGAGGAAAGGTGGAGAGGCAAGTGGCGCGGCTCACTAAAAGCAATCTTGTGCCACAGACACAGCTATCAGTTAGAGTTATTAGGGTGCAGGGTAACCGCTTACTGAATGAAAGCGTTTTTCATTTTATATATTTTTTATATATTGTTCTCTTTCAATCCCTTACAGTAACATATCTCGCAAGTTGGGGTAAATTATTGTTATATATTTTTATAAAGATAAAAATTAAATCTAGTATTTGGGGAGGTTTACATAACAATATTTAAGTATTTCTCGTTACAAGCTTATGAATATGTTTATATTATTTTACTGTAGTATTCCCATAGAATATTGTAGTAGTATTTACATACTATGGAAAATATTTTATCACTGTAGTCACTAAGAACCTCATGAGCAGGATAGTTGAAATATAGAACATACCACTACTTTCTTTCTCATATATGTATGTAGTAATCACTTTTGTTCAGCGTTGACGAAATCAAGATAATTCTGTAAGTTTTAATTTTTATGTTTTATTTTAAACATTTAAATAATTACAAACTTGTGGTTTCAACAGTTCAATGGTCTGTACAGTAGTTAATGTCCATTCCGCATCGTTTTGAATAATAATGAAAGCAAATTAATTGTTTATGAGTATGTTGCCATCAGGGCATAGCTCAATATTTTCAATGACTGAAAGGTGCTTTTCTTTATGATCAAAAAACAACATGAGCATTTTCTGCTACAGGTGCAATAGTTTTTTTTATGGTAAAAAACTGCTTAATTTTTAATTTCAAATAATGATCTTTAAAGACCATTATAAATCATTAGTAATGATTTTTAAAAGCTATGCACTTTTAACTGAATGGTACATGTTTTAAATATTGAGACATATTTTATAAGAGAGAAGTATTTTAAAATGTGTACTGAAACAAACTTTTCCTACAAATAGTGTTTAATATTTTTTTTCTCCTTTGCTCTGCGTTATATAATTATGAGCAGTGATAAAACCATATCCTGCACATAATACCAAAAGTCACTGCAGGAAACATGTAAAAAAACTAAAGAAAAGTTGTTTGGAGGACTAAAAACTGAATTAGTTTAATTATTTCTCAGTGTATGTTATGTCGATGCTATTATAAAAAAGGACTATTCATTGCAAGTAATAAGTTTACAAATAAGCAACCTCATGAATAATTTTAATGCATCCATTTCTTACACATAATGAAAAATTACGTATTAGAATAAAAATGTTTAAAGTTATAATGAAACTTGTAGTATTAAATGAACATTCCAGTACATCAAACACATAAACATTTTTAATGTAATGGATATGTATAGTATTGAATATTAAATGGTAAGAATAAATTACCCTAAATTAACCAGAGAGTTATATGTACTGCAGTACATTATATTCCAAACAAAACGTTTTTCTGTCCTTTAACGGTACACATACCAGCATCCTTACATGTTTTGTTTATCTATAATTTTGGATCAAATCTGTATAACTAATTAGTATTTTAAAATTTATTGTAATATTTGCAATATATCTTTACTACTTTTGTTAGTTGTATCATTTTCAAATGTCCGTATTTGTTGTTAAAAAAAAACAAATCTCAAACTTTTCATGGAAGGAGGAGCTTTTCCTATTATACTGTATATTATTATTGCAGTAGAAAAAATTAAAACCAGTCAAAATAGTTTAAAATTTACTACACGAGGCCTTTTAATATCAAAGACGCCATCCTAAAAGTTTTGGATTGTATAAATATTTTTTGACAACATTAAATTAATCATAAGATTAAATAAAAATATACAAAATAAGCTTGACGCCTATATATTTTAAAACAGACGATACATACTGTAAATCCTGATTTCGGTTTTATTCAAAATTTCTCAAGATCTATACGGAGCTCTTTCTATGTTTCTAAGACTATAAATTTAAACAAAATGAAAATAGTGGTTATATTATTAGGCATGGTTTTCCTATTGTAAAAATGTTGATGAACAGAAAAAGATTGTTGAACAGTACTGTAGATATATTTAACAGACTCTTTCATTCCATACTATTATATAACAGTCTATTATTTCAACCAACGTGACCTCTTCCGTATTTTAATAGTTATCCTTATATTCGGAGCAATACAGTATAAATTTGAATAGAAAATGAAGTACAGTAACTGACATAATTTTTACTTGTGCTATCTCTAACTCAGATCCAAATTCCAGACTCATAGACTTAAAGCTGAAGTATATTCCAAAGTAAAACTGTATTGATATTACCAGTAATAATACCAGTACATACATTAGCCTAATAAAGCAATACAGGTAATTCGGGAATTGTCAAAAGTTGGAGAATATCGCCATAATAAGCTTTACGTAAATGGAAAGACCGCAGGATTTTCAGTGATTGTGCTTGTAGCGCACAACACAGAGTAATTAAATTGTACAAAGGGTTTGTTTCATATATTAAGCTGCAAAGTGAAGATAACCTAAGGGTTTAGTCACTTGTAAATCTAAATACCTGGAACATATCCAGACAATAAGACACTTACAATTATTATTTAATAGGCCCTTATGATTTAAACTAATTGGTTGAGCTTTTTAGAGTGATTTGATTAATCACATTAAGATTAAACAATTGAGATACGAAGCTATTGTTTCGTCTCAATCCTTCTATATTTAATTGCTTAACTAATGCTCTCACTTATTTAATATCAAATTTTATTTCTGACTACGTTGTAATAGTATACTAGTTTTAGCTATGCAATAGTGAATTAGTATATTTCTCAAAACCTTATGCAGAATAGATTTTGTATTTCATGCAAAATATTAATAATTCTAATTCCAAAACCTCTTGATCTCTATACATAATGTTCAGGTACTCGTATACAGATTTGGACTATATGAGTTGGTTGTACGCAACAGCACGTGCAAATAAAATGCTTCGTAGAGATTCAACCTCACATTTTAAATTCTCATTTTACTATACGGATAGAACGCCAAACAGTAATAACAAAATAAATTTTTACATCCTCTGGCAAACCTAAAAATATAGGCTTCAACGATGCGCAGCCAAATTCCATAGTCACACCAACATAAAATTCATTATTTTATATACAAAACTACAGTTTTATGCAAAATGTACCGTGTACAGATGAAATTCGTTTTGGAATATTACGTTACTATTGTATATTTAACGACATGATATATTAAAATCATTCTTATTAAATTGTGTTTTGTATTAGGATTTAAATAATTAAAGTCTAAACACAAAATTACTATAAAATTGAGTTACGTGTGTTTGATAGTCAGGCAACATCTGTGAATGTGTCGCACGTCTGACTCTCGTATGGATGTATTATTTTGGTTTAAAAAATTATTGATTTTTATTCTCATTCCCATTATTGTTACTAATAGGAATAAAGTAAAAGTATTCGCTAATGCTCGGCTACACTAACGCCGGCAAAATTGATAATATATCTAAAAGATAAATAAATACATTAAAGTATTTGTTTTTGACATATTTCTTGTGACTTTTTCGAACATTTAAACTAGAAGGAACATCAATTTTATTTTAATTGGTTAGAAAATATCCTTATAAGGAGTAATAATTTTCCCAATTACAAATTACGGACAGTACATTTTAAGCTATTTGTTGCATCAAAACATAAAAAACTAATTGGCTAAGTGTTACTTGTTCAAAAAAATGCATTTATGTCTGTCTGCCCAACCGTATGTCCTAACACACAATATAACAAAAATGAACTTATCCATAGATTTGAAATTGTTGCATATCGATTATAAACCACACTGGAGTTCGATGATGAAAGCATGCATGAGCCCTGGGCTGAGCGTTAGCAAATATGTTTATATTTGTCTTATAAGTAATAATGGTGGCGACGAGAATATAGAAGAACACATACATTTTTAAGCAATCTGAGAACTGTTATATTAAATTTTAATATAATGCGATTTATTAGGATATGTAGTTTATTCATACAGTAAAAAAATCTGATGATGTTTTCATTTCAGTGCACCCTGGCGTTTTAATACCCTCCATACTTTCTTGGAACTTTTATTATTAAAACACTGCTAGTAAACCGAACTCAATGAAAACAATCTGAATGTATGATGTAGCGAGCTATCATGAGAAAGATCATCTGTAGCGTTTAAACAGCATATAAAACTTTCATTTCAGACTAGGTTGCATAAGTCCAATGGTGTATGTAAAACCATGGAATGGTTTTAGCATCTTTGAAGTCTATTATCACTGAGTAACTTTATGTAATTTATTTCTGTCTGCCAGGAGCATGTAAAAATTTGCTTTCTGAAAAATGTCGGTTTGTCTATCTGTTCGTAGGACATCACAATAATAAAATGACGATTATACTTGAAAATATATGAGTCAATGATTTTTGTGGATAGTCTTATTACATGATGATGGATGAAATAGTTTGCTATATATTGTTTTAAAAATCTAAATGAACCAATAAGGCGTTTTACACCGGAATAGATATAGTTATAAAACTATATTGAAGATTGAAGTTCTTATATGTGCACGTTATACACGCGATACGAGGTTTCTTTGTCATAACAGCACGAAATATTTGCATTAGCTAAATGAAGAACAGGAGGGACGAGCACTAGCAGCAACACAAATCAATGGAGCTATTTCCTCCATGAATATAGGAGAGAAGTAATAACAGTGAGCTTATAAGTATTGCGCATGAAATCACAAAGCCATCTACCAGACAAAAAGTAAAATTTTTAGATTTATAAAAGTTGTGTTAGTAAAATACTAAGGACGTTAGAGGGTAAACACCCCACTGTTTTGTTATTATATTTACAGATATTTATAGTTTCCAAGAATTAAAACTGAGGATACAAACGAGGACAACTACAAAATTGGACTCTTACAAATAAGCGGATGTTACTTTTAGGGTTTTTGTTTTTATTTGATATAGTTCAGAATGTTCATTTAAAATTTTTGTGCTCCTACAACTACTACCTAGTAATTGTTTGAAATGACCTACAAACGTGGATTTACATTTTCGTCGTATATGCTGTTATCTGTTTCAAATTGATCATAGGATCATTAAGAAAGCTAACAGACGCCGAATTCAGGATTACTGTCTCTGGACTAAGGTGAATCAAGTACTATAGTATTATTTAGAGTTCTACAATTAAAACTCATGTAATGCTGTACGGGTATTCGGATTGAAATTCTGTTCAATGGCCGTCACTTATCTCAAAAGTGGATTTCAACAAATTAAGTTCCACTGTGACCTATTTCTTATTGACCAATAAATTGCATGCTAAGCCATGGAATAACTGCTAGTTTATATATAAGTAAACATATATAATAATGGTGTATGGCAATCAATGTGATATTTTAGCATAAATTAAGGTTTTGCATTGGTTTTTTGAGTAACCATGATAGCATGAGAGAATTGCAGAGTATATAAATATATAATCACACAGAATACAATAATATGAAATTTTAACATGTGACATAGTAAGACATATATGTAACGTACTGAAATGAGTTATATAGAATATAAATTGTACGTGCAACCTCCTCGAAGCATGTTACACATTGGTGTGGTGTACTACTGCCTGGATTAAATAAAGCATTTAACTAAAATTGTAAACAGAAAATTTTACATTTACGTAATATTAGTTGAGCTTTTAAAAATACGTCAGGTCAAGATACAGATATTTATAAGCTATTTTCCTACAGTCGGAAATCAATTCTTAACAAACACTAGTGAATCAAGTTGGAAAGATTAAGGAATCATACAGGCAAAGGTATCGCAGAAGTAAAACAATATCTTGGTGACCAAGGTAACATGTATTTAGTGATGCCTATTGCAGCTTTGTAGGTTAGTGTGTCTCAGATGTGGTACACAAAACTGGATGCAATGTAGATTAATGTTCATGATAAATGGACATAATGCTACAAGTAATATAATTTGTATATTTCATTCTTGTATTGAATTAAATATATATATTTATTAAATTTTGTAAACACCAACACTGATTGTCTGTGAGTATTATAATAACTATAAATTAACATAATTAATCATTTTTTCAAATTAAAAATTAAAATTTTTTAATTATTTTGTACTATAATTGTTTCAGTCATTAGAATGAATCTCTAATACAGAAAAACAGTTTCTTGATTTCAGAATTTTTATATTTCTAGTATTTAGCAAATTATGTAGTAATTAAATATTCTAATAAGTTCAGTTATTTTCAAAGTGTTTAACACT
The DNA here is from genome assembly GCF_021130785.1 of Homalodisca vitripennis. Lineage (NCBI taxonomy): Eukaryota > Metazoa > Arthropoda > Insecta > Hemiptera > Cicadellidae > Homalodisca > Homalodisca vitripennis. Next base: position 21,063 of record NW_025779535.1, on the reverse strand, counting down.
AGAGTTTTGTTGATTTTTTTATCACTTACGACACAAAGCTAGACATACATCGCATTGCTCCTATTCCTAAAAGTATCTTTTCGTTCACTTTTAGAGAAAACTTTATTCAGGATGGGTAGGTTGGATGGAGTTTGACCTCCAAACTTTTAACTAACACTGCAGTTAAATACTGGAGTCATAAGGAAAACCTTTTCACTAACCATCCTTCCTCTTTATTAATTTAAATAAAAATAAATACAACATTGAATTCGTTCACTAACGTCCATTTCATATCAAAATGTCCTCCAAAAGCCTTAATGAATGTGTTAATGCCACTCTGCACTCTTTAAATATTTTATTGAAAATGTGCGCTTTGTTTTAACCAGTGACTGGTTGGAATTTTTTAAATAGACGGCTACTCTGAAAGGACAGGAAGCCACTGTCACTGCTCAACCGAAAACTTAAATGAGGCACACTCTTCTGTGATACTCATTTTCCATTTAGACTTTTACGATTACAAATTAATATAAAAAGGAAACACGTATATTCCGGGAAAATTTCCATCCTTCAGTATTAAAATACAATCAGTTACACTACGTTTCGAGTAACATGGAAGTTTCTCATTTAAATTGGTACTTTATAAACTATTTCTCATACATTAGGTTTTAAAACAATTCACGGTAATAAGTGGCATGTGAAGTTTGTTCTTTAATTAGCGTTTGAATTATCAATAGTATTTGTAGAAGGATTCGATAGAAATTGTATTTTAAAACGTAAGGAAACCATAAGTATTTTCTCTTTAAATGGAATTCCAATCAATGCTTGGAGTTCCAATTAAGTGATAGTCACTGAAAGGTATGGAAATATCTTGATCCATTTTCTATTAGAGCTTTAATATCGGATCCTGAAGTTAAAAGGTTAGATTTTTTTAATATCTGTGAAATTTCTTCACTTTTATCTTCAATATTTCACAAATTTTATTTAATAGATCTAACGATTACAGTAACTAAACTGTTTTTAGTAAAGTATGGAGGAATCTTAAGTCTAAGGGAAGACTAAAGTCGCAGTCCTTCATATATTTAGTAACACAATTATGATGTATTAAATTAATGGTATTTGATTGTAATTAATTGCAATACCAATAAACACAAACCCAGACAAAGAAAGCCTAAAGCACGTAATATTGCACTTGTAAATTTATTTAACATATGAATAACAACAAACATTTACCGTCACCTGTTTAAATTTGTATAAATCATTACAGGCTTACTTATTTGACAGGTGGTTAAAAACTCGTTTACTTTATGCTGTTTGTCCATAAATGATTTAATATCGGAGTGTAATGGAGTTTACAAGACCAGTGGTTCTTTAAAAAAATAAAAAGAAGTTGGAACTTAGGAAATGTTATTGAGCCTATAATTTTTAACATGTTACCTTCAGTCACCTAATTTGAAAAAATATTTCCGCTATACGTGGCTTTATACGCAATTTCATAGGTTTCACACCTATGAGCTCTTCGGCTTCGAGTAAATTATACTAACGGCGCAAATGTTGAGTTTACATTCTTTACAAAAAAATACAATAAAATTGTGTATTTATGGTCATTTTAATTTAATCCAGTCGTAGTATTTGTTATCTATAGTTCATGTTGCTTTTTTCCCGGAAAAATATACATATAGGTTTTTTTTTTTTTTTTTTTTTTTTTTTTTAACAGAGGGCCAGGTTTCCTAGGCCTGGTAGTTGCCTCTCAGCCATCCGGCTTATTGTGCACCCTCTCCCAGGTTTAAGCTGTATCAAATCCCAGGCCTTTACAAAACCATGAGATCTTCTGAAACAATGCTTTCCTGTTCCAACCCCTCTTCCGTATGCATAAGAACACCTAGGGATCTTGAGCGTTTGCTCTGTAATGCCGGACATTCAAATATGACGTGCTTGGCTGTTTCGTCAGCCTCGCCACATTTCCTGCACAGTGTTTCCTGAACTGGAATACCTATTCTGTTCAGGTGACTTCGGAATATCCAATGACCTGTAATAAAACCAGTCACCTTTCTGATCTCCGTTCTACTCATTCTAAGGGCATCTGCTGCAATGTTCCTTGATGGTCCCTTGAGCATCCGCTTTGCCTGTACATTCCCCTCAGTGTTTCTCCAATGTTGTAGGTGTTTGTTAGCCATCCACTTGGTAACTGATCTACGTGCTAAGTTATATGAGACCCCACACGTTGGTTCAGGACCGGTAAGAAGACGGTTGGCTCCCAAGTTAGCGCAACCGTCTGCCCCTTCATTTCCTGTGATTCCTCTATGTCCAGGCACCCAAGTTAGAATAACTTTATTGGTTTTCGCCAGCAATTTCAAGACCTTATGGCATTCCCAGACTGCCTTCGAATTACAGTCATGGTTGGCCAAGGCCTGCAGAGCAGCCCTGCTGTCCGAGTTAATGTAGATGTTTTTGCCTTTGTAGCCCCTTTCCACATTAACTCTTGCACATTCTGCAAGGGCTGTAACTTCAGCCTGAAAGACAGTTGCCAGTTTTACCTAGGCTAAAGCTTAAGTTAACCCTTGGTCTGGCTCCCCAGACCCCTGCCCCAGTACCCTTCAGAGTCTTTGACCCGTCCGTGTACCAGGTTAGAGCCTTCTTCATGTAGTCAGGCTCACCTTTTGACCATTCCTTCCTCTCAACAATGTTGACTTGAAATGGTTTTTCCCAGTCCGTAACCTTTGCCATTCTGTCAGACATCATTTCTAGAATATCCAGTTTGAGAATGTCAACGATCTTGGAGTGCTTACTAGCATGGTGATAATGCCAGTTCCCATTGCACTTCAGTCTGTAGGCAGCCATCCTAGCCTCTCCTATGACGAATATGTCTAGGGGTGGGAGGTTTAGCACTACTTCCATAGCAGCGGTTGGTGTTCCTCTCGTGGCACCCGTTGTCCCCAAGCATGCCAACCGCTGTACCTTTGACAGGTTTTTTGCGGCAGTCACCTGTTGGACTTTTGGCCACCATACCACTGAGCCATACACCATCATTGGCCTAATGACTCTGGTGTACAGCCAGTGTGACATGTCGGGTCTAAGCCCCCATGTGCATCCTACTGCACGTCTCACCATCATCAATGTAGTCCTGAGATCGTCTGATTATGTATTCCATATGACAATTCCAGGTGAGTTTATCATCCAGTTTGACACCTAGATATTTGAACTCCCTGCTTAACTGTATCTGGCCCCCACATAGGACAGGCTGTGTGATTTCCAGTTTCCTTCTTCTTGTAAATGGTATCATGACGGTCTTCGAAGGATTTACTACAAGTCCTTCTTCGTCACACCAATCGCTCCACAATGGCCAGTGCTCTCTGCATCATTTCCAGACACGTTACCATATGCTTACCTACATATAGGTTACGAGAAACTTACTTTTGTCAAAAGACAACTAAAATAGTTTTAATAAAAATCTAGTTTTCAAATGTATAATAAACGTTTGAATACATTGTGATTTATATCTGCACTGATAGCAGTTACCCGCTGCTTTGCACGCAATTTAGTAGGCGTTGCATGCGTACGACTACTGCTAGTTCGACTGTATTATACATCCGACGCCAATGTTGAGTTTTCTTTGTTTCCACGGTACTATCAAGAAATTAAGTTGAAAAGTGTATATTTATGACCACCGTATTTTAGGTCGTCCTTAGCATTATTTGTATAGTTAGATTTTATACAAATATACTTATTATATTTTGAAAAATAAGTGTTTGTAATGCGCGTTTATTTCGATAAAAAGTAATCAAAAATTGAAAGTTTTTAAACGAATGCAGAAGCATATGTAGAATTAGGATAGTTTTACTATAGGATTGTAATTGTTAAACAGTGATATAAAAACCTCTATATTGGGTTTATTGAGATCCTGAAATTTTACGGATTTACCAAACTTAAGTAATATATTGCGAATAAATTAAAGGACCTTTCGAAGAACTAAGGCAAAATTCCAACTTATTAAAAAAATTTTACAAAAATAAATTTGAATCGTCGTTATAAACGTAAGCTTTAGGTATCTTCCATCTTTTTTTCAAATTTGTTGTCGAGACAATCAATATCTGTTATGAAAACATTCAATTTTATATGGAAAAACCAAAATATTTACTGTTTTTCCATTAATGTTATCTGGAATAACCAAAAGATGTATACGGATTAATTTTATCTGGACAACTTAAACCTGAAAAGGGTGATAAGTACAGTTCATTAAATAAATATGTGTTGATATAGATTTTAATTAACGGTATTTTGTCTGTAATAATTACCAGTTGCCTATGTGGTACTTTTCTTTCATTATTATGTACATAACCTGGACGTAACTACGTGAAATTTTTAAGATGAATGTATTTTCCAGTCCCCTTTTTGGAGACTTTTATAATAATCCATCCATAATAACGTCATTTATAACCATTCAACTGTGTCGTTAGTGATTCTAAGACTAACCACATGACGAACACTTCGTGAGGCAATGCAGTTATGATAAAATATTGAGTTAACACGTGTAAGTGTCAGTTTATCTTAAAAGGGCGCAAGTCAGCTTGTGCAGAGAGCTTCTCCCATTCGTAACTGTAATTCGTCCGTTTAAAAGATCGCAGCTAATATATTTCTACTATATTAAATATGAATATTGTATAAATTGTTTATTGAAGAAGCTGTATAAATTTTTTTTTAGTAGTATAACTTTATAGTAAACACCCTTTTAAACGTAATTGATAGCTATACCTTCAAGGAAGTGAAATATACTGTCAAAAATAAAATTAAACAAATTATTAGTTAACTATTTTTAAACCCAATTTTAAGTATTTGCAAGGTCTACTAATTTATGTTTATTATAAATAAATAATAACTTTTAACATATATTTACGCTATTTTGATAAGCGTAAATATAAATTAAACAATTTAAACTTTTTTACAATCGTTTTAAGTCCACTTAATATCTAAAACTTAAGTAAAACATTATTTTTTGAAATGTATTAGGATTTGAAACTACATCAATAGTACTGAATAGGTTTTGTTAATACTAAACACTTTTTTCGTTATGTAAAATGGTTTATTTAATTGTAAAATAAAGTTTAGCAGTCTCTTGAAATCGGCTAATTTATATACCTTCCTCATAATGTTTTAGATAAATACATTTAAACTTTTTAATAACATATGTTTCAGCGATGGACAAATTTTAATAAATATTTTAAATTAAATTAAAAACATATACTGGAGGTGTTTTATACTCCATTTTTTTTAAAAGTAAATGTTTTTCAAAAAACTTCGTTGCATAATGTCTGTCTAATATACCCTTAAAAATATTTTATATTATATTTTACATTTGAAAAAAATCTTCTATCTTCTGTTTTGACACACCTTCTTCGTAAATTCGAATAAGATATTCAATAGGCACTGTGTGTGAATTAGGCAGGTCGTATTTTGCTTTTAACAGTTCTCACCTGTATCCAAATATGCGTTTAGAACGTGTGGGACCAACTCCTCACTGTTAATCCTTTTGAACCGGGTTGACCTATTTTAACGTAGTGTTTTTTTAATGTTAGTGATTATTAAATCATTCATTAGTAAAAAGTTGCAAACATAAAGCGTATACAAAAAGTTTGTTTGTATCAACTATAATAAGTAATATATTATTGTTCTTTGTTTGACACAAATAATTTTCATCTAAACAATTTAAAAAAAAAATTGTAAAGATGAACTCCATTGATTTTGGTTTCAATTATACTAATGTGTGTTTTTAATATACAGTAGCATTAAAAAGCGCTTGTTCAAAATTATCTAAAATGTTGGATTAGAGGTTTGCTAAATATGTCGTTGATAATATTAAACCTAATTTGTGAACAAACGGGGTTTTCTTTTCTTAAACGCTGAACTATAGGTAAACCGCTAACAAAAAAACCTTGGTTGATTTGAGATTGAGCAGGGTGGGGTAAATACCCCTCAGTCGCGTCTCTATTTGACCAGCTGACTAATCCGGCTCAGTCGGTACCGTTCACTGCTGCGATCCGTTCAGGTGAACCGGTCAGTACAAAGTTACTAAGCCTTCCCGCTAGAGCGTGTTTTACCGGTCATCGTGTTCAACAAAATGAACGACTGAACGGAATGTCCAAGGGAACGACAGGATCCGCTTGCTAAAATGTGTTCGAATATAGAAAGAAACAACATATCTTACAGTAAATGGATAGATATATAACAATAAGTATATTGTTTCAGGAATCTAGTAAATGTAAATATATGTTATTAAAACTGATTAAAAAGATTTTATGTTACTATATACATTACTAAATATTTTTAAATGCTAATACTTATGAAGAATGGACATGGTTGATTGATATGCCTTTGATTTATCATAAGGTTATTTCACTACAAATGTTTCAATAAATTACTTAACATCAAACAGACACACGCTCGTTTGAAAATAATTTATTTTCATAAATAACACATTTTATACATTTATCCGATTAAGTTCCCACCACTTTTTATAATATCCAGGCTGACTATAAGTTTTAACGATTCATTAAAATGACATTACGCACACTACTGCACATAACGCCTCCTTTCAGATCAATACGATTTACGATTCAATACCTGCTAATATATTTTAAAATATCACATCATAATGTGAATGTGTAAAACTCATTACTTTTGTGAAAAATATAATCCGCAAATTCATATTTACCTTCAGACAATTACGAGAAGTACTCAAAGATAAGTAAAATTAAAGTGGCCTATTTTTCTTTCGTTCAATCCCAATTTTCATTTGGTATTACAGTCTATGGTGCTGCTTTCAAAACTATTCTTGAGCCGTCAATTATTAAACAGAAAACAATACTAAAAATAATGTTCTTTAAGAGTACAACATATTCTTTAGAATTACTTTTTGTCGAGGCAAAACTAATGACTATAAGACATTTGTTTATCAAAGCAATTCTTATTTACTTATACACTAATTTTCATACTCTTTTTGGGTTGACAACTTATACTCATAACACACGATACTCGCATAAAGTCGGCATTACAGTTTATATATTAAAAAAAACATCGTAACAAATTTGTATTATACTTCTCATGTTTTGTGCCGTAACTTGTGTTTAAGTTACAACTTCGCTTATGTGTTTCAATTACCTAATCTTTACTAGTTTAAAAAACGCGTGAAGGATTGGTTACTATCGTTAGATGGCGAAGAAGTATATATACTTGTTGTCCCTTATTATCGCTGAACTTCTAACACTTCCTCACTATTTATTTTTATTCGGTTTGTCCTTAACTTTAATTACCATAACTAATACTTCATACGTCAGTGCAGCAAAACTAGATTTATACTCGGTTACGTATCATTATCAATGTGACTTATCAATTGCCTGCGTGGTCACTGTTGTTATTGCCATCAAGCCGGAGTAAAAATAAATTCTATAACCATTAATTAATAATCTCCAAAATTACAAAACTACTATTTTTTTACTTATAATATCATTTGTTCTATTATTAGTTTTGAGTTCCAATATTCACGACCAGAGCCTAGCACAGGCCCTAGGTCCATGTAGGCTCTTCCCAGTTATATTAGTCTTCTTTTTACAAATTTTAATTGAATTAAATAGAATTACTACAAGGTTTATATAATAAGAATTAACAAACTACGTATAAGTACCGTATTGTCACACTCAGATACATAGTTTCAGACATTGTATGTATGTGCATACGTGTATATGTACTCGTATATGTATTTTATTGTACTATTTTTTTGGAAAATAAACCGTTTTCATTTCATTTCATATACTTCATTTGGAAAAAAAAATCAAATATTTTCAGTTGTCAGGCAAAATTGAATAAAACATTCAAAGTGAACGGGTATTTTTGAAACACTCTGATCTGGATCACTCGTTCACCAGACTGACCCGTTCGAATTGAACGACACATCTCTAATGGCCACTGCCACTACACGGCTAACCTCAAAATAACAATGTTTCCTGTATACATCTATGGCTACATTAATCTGTTTAATTAATATTTTTACGCTTAGACATCGACACTTGTATATGCCTACTAACACACAAAAATATATAATTAAAAACAGGTAAAGTAGCTGCAGTGTAAAAAAAAATTTTTGAGAACGAGATACGGTTCACACAGCTGATAAACAGATACAAGAAGGTGCTGGTTCCATTCCCCACCCCAACTCCCCACCGGAGGGGGGCCCTTCCTGCGCGGTACAGTTGGAGGAATTTAGCTGTGCTCGTGCAGCCCTAATACTACCCTTTCAAAAAACGAACGCTATCTGTGTGGCGGGTTGCGTTTACGTGCTAGCCGCTGAGATGAAGGCGCAAGAATCTCTTAACGACTTTAAACTCACGATTTCGATTTGCCGATTATTATTCACACATACGTTATTTTCAAAAACACGTTAAACAACAATATAACAACTGAAAAACAAGGATAAGTCCTATTATTGTTATTGTTTGGTATTCTCTTATTATTTAATTTACAATCACTTCAATTATATTGAATTAATTTAAATGCTAGAATATAATTTTCTAATAACAAATGTTACTTACAATGATTGTTTTTTCATTGGAGTTCTTCAATTCCACTCAAGTTGTCCTCCTCTTCTGGGTCACTGTCACTGCTGTCTATATCCGAACCAACTGATATAATAAGGGATTCTATAATATTGTCAATCTGGGGTTCTGCGGCTGCATAGTCCCTTTCGATTTTCTCTAAGTGCTTCCACTTTACTAACCACTCTTCTGCGCCCATACGTGATATCTTGTCTTCGCATAGAGCTTTAGCTTGATACATAGTGAAATATTTATTTCTCATAAACCACATGATGTTGACTTCGGCCCAAATTAACTCAATGGGATTGAGGTCTGGGTGGTAGGGCGGAAGTCGTAAGATGTCATGACCCTGTAGTTGAATAGTTTCGTCCAAGGCGTACCGGACATGCCTTGGTTTATATAGCTGCACAAGTTTGTAGAGTTCAGGATAAAAGGATATCGTTCGCGGAATGGTATTCCGTTTTTTTGAAAGCCAAAACTTCATATCTTGCTTCCTACTTTTTGAAGTAGGAGCTTTATCAATTTGTATATTATCGTGGGGCGCGTTATTGAATACTAGTACTGAATTTGGTTCTAAATTCGGTAACACTTTTTCCTTTATCCACTTCATAAAAATTTCCCCCATTCACATTGTCGTGGTAGTCTCCACTATGGTTGCTTGCTTTCCAACATGTAAAAGCATTGGGCACAAACCCTTTCTCTCCATCCGCATTGATAATTATTAGTCACTCGCCCTTGGAAATCGGCACGTGTAACCCTTCATTTGAGCCATTTGACCAAGTTTGGTTAGATACGTGAGACGATAGTATATAAGATTCGTTTAAATAAATTATGGGGCGTCCTTGCTCCCTGTAATTTTTCAACGCTCTCAAGTATGTTATCCTCTTCTCTCGGATTTCTGGCTTTTCAATTAATAATTTTCCTATTGTTTGCCGTCCATTTCCAAGTAAATTCCAGGTCCTTTAATACCCACCTAAAACTTTTCTCACAACCCTGGAAATATATATTGTCCCTTAGCGCCTCCTTCAAAAGTTTTGCAGTCGGTATTCGATGTTCTTCAACATGGAAATTGTCAACTATTCTACGTCGTTGACGGTTTTTGTTTGGTGTAGTAAAACTTGCCTCACACATGTTACTAACCTTCAACTTGTTAAGTTAAACTGTTTATTTTAGTCACAACTCGCTCTGACACTCCAGTTGCTGCAGCAGTTCTTTGGCGAGCCTTTGACAACGGAATTTTAACAGTTTGATGGTCTGCCTCTTCCTTCATAAATGTATAAATATTACTCACAATTTCGCGAGCCTGACTATGAATAGGCTTTTGACTTTTGACTTTAACTCAACAGATATTATCGGTAAAAGCGAAGCACAAGCTACACTCAGCACTGTCACAAAACAGACTGATTGTGGCGAGTGCGATGAGTTATTTGGGCCAATACGATTCCTGAAAGGAGGGTTTTAAACCATGAGTCAAAGGAAATGTTTTCGGGACGCAGCGCATAATGCTACCCCCCGCCACCCCTCCCGCCCATCACCACACACTATAGGTCACGCGCACAGCTAAAGTCCTCGAACTGTACTGCTCTGAAATTTGATTCTGCGCAGGTTTTCTTTAATACCGGTTGACCTATAGTCCACATATTCAATTACTACTTTGTAAAATTCGCAAAGCAATAGACATATTGAAACCCACCATCTTGGTTTAATATACATTTTTCAAAAGTGGCGGATTACTATTTTTCTCCTGCACTCTATTATAATGTAAGAAGTCACCAAAGATCCGGATCATTTTAATCTTATAAGAATGTTTCTTAACTGTTTGGAACTTTCGAAATGAAACAAAGATGCAAAGGTGCACGCTGGTAAAGTTATATCAGACAAACATCTCAGTCACTTATTCACAGACGGCACATTCGTAATGAAGACTAAGTGCTCTAAGCACAAAGCCGCTGTCTTCTCGTGTTCACCGACTGTGAAGTTCCTTTCTCTTAAAAACCGACCTTTGGAGTAATTTATTTACTTTTGTGGAATCTATCAATTTAAAAAAGTCTTAGATTGTAATATATTATTTTGATTCATAAAGAATAAATATTATGTTATCTTACCCAGCATAGCAACACGCAGTGTAATAGTAGAGATCAAAAAAATTGCGTACGAGACATCAGCTTGTAATGGCGGCTAATAATTAAATTTAGTCTTATTTTTAAACTAAATTAAATACTATTTTGTGTAGCACTCTCCACCAATAACCTGTATGACGTATAAATTAAAATAAATCCACTATATATTAGTTATCAATAACGTTTCGTTCAAGGTTTTTTATACTTATAAACAAATATTATCGAAATATATATCTAAATCCAAAAGTATGTAGATGTATAACATCTTATAACAAAATAAATCCATTGGTCAAATTAGAATACATATGAAAGTAAAACTAAATTCTCTTAACATACTGGTAACTATACAAACTGATCAGTGTCTTTAATGTAATGTTTTTTTCTAAAGTTTCCAAAAATTAAAACTAAAAACATAACATGATGAGCAGGAGATTAATCACACTGATCACAAGTACAACGATTTGGAAAGTAATTATAAGACTTTTTAATAGTATGCGTTTAACTCTCAGACGTTTTTAAAAATTTAAATCATAAACATTTTCCTCAATACTCTATTGAACCTAAAAGTGCTGGTTGGTTTCTAAAGCTATAAAACTGATGCATATGAATAGTACAGCATCGACATTAGTTTGTATCCGATATGAATACATATTTAATTATTTAAAAAGGCAGAGCCTCCCACAAATGTAATTTTCCATTTAAGATAAATCAGGAGAGATTTTTACGTAGTTGAAATATGATGGTTTTTTGCGGTCTTGTAGTTTTCATAATGGTTAAAACTGTAAATCTTACGTAAATTCTTTAATAACACTCAGGTGAAATCACATTGAGTGACATGCAATATTATCGAACTCGATATTGTATACTGCATAGACCTTAATGAAAAACATTGAAGCCTATAGGCTAGATAGTTCGTTCTAGAGAATACGGAGAAATATAAAGATAGACAAACAGACTTACGTACAACAATTACACTTTTCTAGCCAATAGAGAGATCGGTTTTTCTAAAACTCATCCAATTATAAATGTGCTAATTGTAATAATGAACTTCTTCAGGTGGGGAAGTATTAGTACAAACAATTAAGAACAGAAAGAAGAAAATAAGGGGTTCAAACATACACAAAAGCTGCTTGGAGTCTAGTCCAGGCGTTTTCCACTCTAGAGAATGCAAGTTCTGAGCACAATTCCCGAGTATGAAAACACAGTGTCCCACTTACATCTGTGCTGGTGTGATGTTTAATTGTGTTTTTCGTACTCTTTCATACCAAGTAAACCTAACAAGTTCGGGGAGACAATTATAATCTGGCACGGAGGACCAAAATGGTACAGTCACAAAGAGACACAAATAATTAAAATATGGAGACATCCGTTGAATGAAGTTAGGGTGAGATTTGAGGTATAAAGGGTGCATTTGAGGATAGATGCCAACTTAACGATACTGATCTTGGTTCGTGCCTTCCTTCATCCAAAGGGGGAAGGAGAAATTCCAGCTCGGATAGTGTCTCAAGAACTGCAGTGGGATTCACGGAAGAACAAGTAATTTTTTATAAGAACCTTCACTTATATTGGGGTAGGAAACGAGTGTAGAGAGGAACCATCACAAAGGATAAGCTACCGCAATCGGACCATGCCAAATCCGGCGGGAGCAACGAGACACTACACAATGCATACGAGAAAAGAGGTCATAGATGCAAGCGTTGACACATCCACTACCGACAGATTAAAGGGGGTGAGCCACTACTACCGGACATACCACCTGAACGGTTCCTACGGTATAACTGAACGTTCGGACGTCTAGGGGACGCTCCTGGATGGCAGACAGACAGACAGATAAGAACACACGATGTGTTCAAAAATGACAAACGGCGGTTAAATTGGATAATATTTGAAACGGACACTTGGATAAACTCACCAGTATTGATTTTGGAATAGGAATGCTCTAAACTATTTTAAAGATAACAAGGAGTCTTCTATTGAATATTAAAAACTTTAACACCCCCGTACTAGTTATATTGTAAATATTATACACCGTTTATTTGTAGGAAACTCATGGAAATTTGTTTTATGATTATATCGATCCCTTAACCAGTAATTCTACTCCGGGACTTGTTTTGGCTGTGAACCTTTATCTCCTAGGAACCATTGCGGCTTGTAAGCTTTTCTTGGTTACTTTTAATTTATAAAACAGTCATAATGGTTTTTTGTTAAATTGTGATATCACAAGTTTGTATGAAGTTTAGTTTGATATTTTTCCTAGTATCACACTATCTAGTCTCAAAAAGAAAAAGTAAATATTTCTCACTCTGAACATCCATTTTAATTTTTTAATGAAATGTAGCATAAGGAGTAAATAAATTGACTGGCTAAACATTCTTATAGCAAATGATTTAGTACATGATACGTGTTTCTTGAACCCGAAAAACTGTGCATGTGAATGGCTCGGAATAAATAAACACCGCAAAGGTAATGATGGGAGGAGTGCTGAAAGTTCATCACTAATGTCGTCATAAAGTAATGTTGATTATGAGTGCACTTCATTAATTATCCTTCACAGCGAACCTATTCACTTTGAGTCCATTTTATTGAAAAAATATAACTCCAACGAAATCAAAAAACATGTTTACTTGCTGAAATTTAAAAAAAAACTTTGTAAGTGCTTGTATGACTTTCCATTTAAATGAATTCGAAGGTTTAGCAACATTAGAAATAATGCGCTAAAAATTCGAATTTCGTAGTACTTGACACATTAAATACCTGTTCAGTTGTACATTTTGTATGATAGTACAATTTTAAAGTCATAAGTTTATAATTATAATAAAAAGATATTGACAAGGAAAAATACCTAACAATAAATAAAAACAAATTTATATAGCAATGAATAATTTATTTTTGATATATAATACGAGGAGTACTTATGTAATAATTTTATTAATGCAAAATGTTTCAACTAACGCAAATATTTGGTAAAATAAAATATGTTTGCAATTAACGGTTTTATTCAATCTTCAAGAAAACGGTACCTCTTTATACAATGGAAACCAAAGGATTTATATGAAAACTATATGAATTTTTGCATAAAAAGTTTTGTAAGGTGGTATTAAAAAATGATGCAAACTTTTAGCTATTTAATGCAGTAGCTTCCTTCATATGTGCCCAGCAACAAATTTAAACCTTATAAGTAACGCTATTATTAGGTATCATTATAAATGATTTGAGATAAGATTTTTAGAATTATTTGAGAACTAAGAAGAAGCGTGGATTATCAACGTGGAGTGTTGATAATTCACGTTGCTAAAGGAAGCTCTTTTTTGTATTTACGTAAATTATGAAAATACCTAAGCTTCCTCAGTTATACACGAGATGAATATTTATAAGACAAGCTCCTTAATATTACACAAGATGTCAGTAAGAGCGCTATATCTGGTTCGTGGAATCCATCTCTGTATTGTAGTAAGGTATGCTGAGGCAGAGTTCAGCGACAACAGATTTGTCTCAACTTACTTACCGAATTTCTGCGCTTGTCTTTTCTAAACATATTCGTGTAATCCGTGAAAATATTGTGTATACAATTTAACTACCCGTTGTTTCAAATGCAGTATTTACGTGTCTAAATTCAAGAACTAAAATGAATTGGCTATATATATAAATTAACTTCTAATTATTATCCCACGGAGAAGGTCGTGTGTTGTACAACAACCCTACTTAAGTTAGAAGTGAGATAACATATGTTTTATGATACTTTGTATTTTTATTTAATTAAATACAAATATTTTTAAATATTACTAGTTAATTTTTAACTAAAATTTTAATTTAATATACATTTTTTGTCTTTTGTGAAAGTTTAAGGAGTACAAAGTAATTGGATTTCAAACCTTATTTATTAATGTTGACGATTTAGAATAACAGTCTTTGGTACTCGCCTTATATTGCAAACACGTCTTGATCTAAAAAATTATTCAAACTACTTGCGTTAATTATTACAACAACTGTACTAACTGTAGGTACAACATAACTTAAATAAATATCGAATTTATCCAGCGATCAGGATTAGATTATGTTACAGTGTATTATTAGCTGAAGATTTTAGTAAATTGGTAGTTATGTGGAAGTATGTGTTGGCTGTGGAACACACTTGAAGTATCATAGGTGTTACTAATACGTTATTCAAGATCTTTAAATATACTAGTTAAAATTGTATTTACTGCTGTTTTTGAAAATTTTTAATAACCAGTAAAAACAATATCGTTGTCATGGGTAATAAAATCGCACAGTTCAGCAATATTGAAAATACGTTAAACGACAATTCTTGTGATTTTTTCATTCTGGTCCAATACTTAATTTTGTGTTAGGCATTGTAACATAATAACAAAACAAGTAATACCAACGAAGACAAACTTTACCGAGGAATTATTGAGCTTTTAATTATTCATGCAAGCCTCAATTTAATCCCATAAAACTATTACATTGTATGTTTATAAATTAGGCATTACTTTTTATTTATATGTTTTCATTAATTAGTCCGTTTCAAATAGTATGTTCGTTTCAATATCAGACGTCATGACCAGTGGGAACTCTCTGTACATTTTTGCTCACATTATTATGTGTCTGAATTCCTTGGATGTAACAAAAGATAGTCTCCTTGTCCACGGAAGTTCCCGGAATGGGGCACTATGTTTCTTCAGAAGTCCTAGAAATATAAAAACCTCCATTATGAAATATAGCTGTCTGTAGTAGCTAGCTGTCTTGGAATCTTACAGATTGCAGTAACGTGATTTATTTTTAGAACATGAAGTCTGAGTCTTTTTCTAAGAGTTTTTATTTATAACAGCGTGTAGTACAGCAACTATCAGATTCAGATTGTTAGAGGTTTGAATGTCTCTTTCCAGTTCAAGGCCTTCTAAATTCTAAATCTAAAATCAAAGTCTAAATGTGGCAAACTCCTTAGAGACAAGAGCTTCCATTGCCAGAATACGGCTTGAGGCCGGGATCCTCATTTCCAGAGACTGGAGCCATTTTTACTCTGAGAACTTGTAGTAAATGCGTTACTTTTGAGATGCTGATGCTTTCATATAACAGGTATTTTGAATGATGAGTACCTGAAGTTGTAGAACCTTCTGTTGACCAAATGGTTATCGTCTTCAATCATTCAATTGCAAATCCATATTATTTAAAAGCTCCGGAGGAGGTTGGAGCCTAATAGAGACAGGGTACATTATAAGTAAACAAAAGCACCATGGAGACGAAAGCCTCAAAATACAGAATAATTCTAGATAGCTAGATTTCACACCGTTAGAGATCCCCGAAGCTTAGAGCGGAAGAAGAAGATGTCACGTTATTTAAAAGATAAAGTTGCCACATACTTAAAAACAAACAAATTTATGTGTTAATAGTAAGTTCGAGTGACAACTTCCTGGAGAGATTCTCATATTTTTCAAATAAATATTAACATTAACGGTTCCCGATTTGTATTCAACCACCGAAAGAAGAACAATTGATATTGATTGAACAATGAATATAAATTGAAATAGAAAATTATTTTGTTACAAAGTTAAATTATATTTTATAAAGTTCTTCGTCACTCACACAACAAGTAATTTTAAAATATGTCATAACAGAGTAATCATTATATAATTGACATATTGACAACTGTTATTTTGTTTCATTTTAAATAACAGTGTATTAAGATTTTTGTATTATAATATTCTTTTTCCTATATCTCAAATAAATGATCCGTCTGTTTCTCTGGGATTTTCGCCCTTATCATGACTTATGTTAGTTATGATAGGATCAAGCCTAATTTTTAAAACCATTATTTTAAAACCATTTATTGAATACATGCACGAACATAAAATGACAAGTTAAGAAATATTTTAATTTTGGTAGGATCCTGTAATTATCTATATTATTATTAAATTTATTTTATCATTATTTTGTGTAATTAGTTGTGCATATGTATTTGCATAAATAATTGAAAGTTTATTCTCTCAGTGCTATGTTGTTTTTGTATTATCGTTTTTTAAAGTTCTATAATCGTGCAAGGAGAACTGTATTTACATCAATATAATACCATTTTAATTTAAATTAATAAAGATTTAATAATTTATCAATCACATTGGTTAGACTTACTCATTTAAGGAAATCATCCCTTTCAGAGTTTGTGTCAGAAAACAAAACAAGTATGTGTTGACTGGAAAATGGAATACATAACTCGTGACAAGGGCAGTAAATTATTAGGTATCATCTTTGTAATACAAGCTTTTGTTATTCCGTTTCCTTTTGGAAAACACTCGTAACTTTGTCACTAAAAATACACACTCAAGAAAACAAATAAGTCTTTCCACCTGATGTTCCATTTTATTTAGTATGCTTTCATTTTATTTCATATTTTTTTAATATAGATTTAAAAATATTTGTTAAACATCATTACATCGAACAGCAATTCATTTAAACGAATAAAAATTGAATAGTATTTATATATCGAGAGTATTATTGTGTTTATTTAATTCCAAATTGTCATACAGATCAATGTGTTAAACAAATGTCATTTGTTTGGATTTGAAAATTTAGTAGTTTATATAGAAACTAGTGAGCTTGCTGATTGACGGTTTGGGCCATGTGTATTTTAATAAGCTAGCATTAAAACTTGGTTCGTTTTGAAAAAATATAGATATGTAATTTTTTTATGAGCTATCACAACTCTCAGAATTTATTAAACTATACAGTGTTACTGCAATACATTTGTTATCCCATATTTCATACCTTTGAATTAAGATATTCAAAGTTCAGTGGTGAAATCGTGGATTATATTGCTTAACACTCTAGAACTTTTTTGTAGCAAAGAATAACTAGATTATTCTATGCCTATTAAATTTCTCTTTTAACTAACAATCTCATTTGTGGATAAATATATATTAGCCTTTAAAATTAACAGTTTGTGACAGTTACTAGTTGTTTTTATATTTACAATCGATTTTATATGCTAATAGTATGCAGATATCAGGGGAATAGTTTGAGATATATTCCTTGATTTAATCTCCTATGCATTGTACCCTGTAATATCAGTTAAGTACAGCACGTATAAGTAATTTCCATAGTATTTCCCCAACAATCAGAACCTTTTACTTGTGAAATAAAAATTTTCAAATTTGTATGTAGTTTAATAACGTAATAAAGAACTTGTGGCAGAAAAACAAAATTAATTAAATTAAATTATAAGTTAAAAGGAATTTATATAGCGGAATTTATCCAGGTGTCATTAAAGCCAATCACCTATAGGCTGCAACAATTCATATTTTCCTTCCTTGAAGTTGTAAACATTTTTCTCTGTATAATTTATTTCTATATATCTGTCCGCAGGATATCTCGAGAATAAAATTAGCTGTAGGCTTTAAATTTGTTACGCAACCTCACTGAAGCCTGTCACGCGACACGCGGTTTGGTGTAGGCTACTCTTACCTTGTATATGAAACAAACTTTTATACTTAAGGAGACTTTTCATGTGTATTTTATTTTGTGACAACCGTCACGTAAAAGTAAGAAACAATAACAATTATAAATGGACTTATTTAGTTAAATATTTTAATAACGTAATTAATTAACTACAACTATAAAGATATGAACTTTAGTAACTTCACTAAAGTTACTAGAAGAATCTAGTTTGTAATTTCCAAAAGTTAAAGTTTGAGGAAATAAGACAAGAGAATCCTCTATACACTATTACAACGGGTTCGATTCGGAGAATTTTCTACACTGTGGTGGAGTAAGTACAAATAACATTGGTGTAAATAGAGTATATCCCCTATATTGTTGTTAATAAATGAAAAATGCATGTATTTAAAATAATGGTAATATATTCTACAGCATTAAATCATCGAAATAAATTGTTATATACTCGAACAAAATATTTGTATAAGAAACATTTTATCTCTTTTTCTTAACCACGATACGGATTGTATAGCAATGGATTACAAATTTACATTAATTTCCATACCCATCAATTATAACTGTTTTTAGTGCGATGACTCTACTTTTTTAATATGGCTAAGTTAACACATAGCTTTTTGGTTTTCCTTTTGCTGCTACCTAATCAAAGTAATACTCGTATGCATGCATTGTATGTTGCTATTTCAAATGTCACCGAATTAGGCAAAAGCTGCAAAAGAGGAAAGTAATGATGGCGATAAGAAATAGAATATATTATAGTCGCGGGTCTTAATTTATTAAAAACTATTCATCACATTCGATTATTATACATTTATTATGGAAAATCATACTAGTAATTTCAATAGTCAATTGAGATTTCAGGTCCTAACGCAGCTTTGAAATCTGAAATAAATTTTGCACGAAGTGTTGCTTCTAGTATTAAAACACGATGGACCAATTTTTTAGTGATTCCATAACTGTAAACTTCACATTCAACAAATCCTATAACGGCTGCCTCAAGAAATATAAACTATTAACGATATAAGGAAGTGTTTTACTTAGTTAGTATCTTCGTTGTTAAATTATTGCACTATTTGGGATATGAGGAACAAGTCATTAGCCTTTGATGTATACAAAATCTTAAGAAATCCTAATAATCACTATGGAGGACTGCTCCACAAGTATCACGTAACAGCAACAATACATGTAAATAGCTAATTTAATCACGCTACACACGTGATACTATATCACATATTAAAATTTAAAAGCGTTATTGAACTCTTCATCAATACTTATATTCTCATTTATAAAAATTATAATATGTGTAAAATAACCGATGTTAGGAGTCTTAGGCATTTAAAAACATCACAAAAAAAGGTGAAAGATTAGTTCCAGTTCGTTTATCGGCCAGTATTATAAAAAAGTGTTTTAGTGTGTATGAAGAAGAACTAAAACCTGTGTTGCTCAACAAATAATGTATTGTATTTCGCACCCCGTAATCTAAAACAATTTCCAATAAATGTTTTCAATTGGACAAATCTAATAACTTGTGAGTCTTCTGGCAACGAACAGCTGAGCCACAGTATTATCGACTGGTCACAGGCAGCTCCAGTGAAGGGTGTGTCAATAATGAAGGCTGACTCGGCCACTCTAACACGAATCTAATAACTTGTGAGTCTTCTGGCAACGAACAGCTGAGCCGCAGTATTTATCGACTGTTCACAGGCAGCTCCAGTGAAGGGTGTATCAATAATGAAGGCTGACTCAGCCACTCTAACACGAATCTAATAACTTGTGAGTCTTCTGGCAACGAAAAGCTGAGTCGCAGTATTATCGACTGGTCACAGGCAGCTCCAGTGAAGGGTGTGTCAATAATGAAGGCTGACTCAGCCACTCTAACACGACTCCTCGATACGCATCATCTCAGTGATTTAGGCCTCACAGTTTCCTAAGGGTATTGTTTTTTATGTGTTTTTATTGTCTTTGTGGTGCATATTCCACGATGATTACGTAGAATCCAAAACTACCATATTCACAAAATTTATTATATATAAATATATATAAATTTTACAAGCAAAAGGTTGTATAAAATTAGCAATACATTTCTCTGAAACCTGTCCCCAACTCCATAACGTATATAAAATTTGCATCACGTTAAAAAGAAAATTACAGAAATAAAAGTTAATACAAAGTGAATAACGATAAGTGCAGAATGGAATGAGCCTAATATTTCTTTTAAATGTTGTCGCTTTAAAAAATTAAAATTTTGTTGTATAAGTTTACTTGACGTTGAGTTGATGTTTAATTTTGCTCTTTAAATGCTAATTGGTGTGTAGTTTTTTAGTGTTATGAGATGGATAAGATTAGAAATGTGCTACACTTGCCCAAATAGATTTTACATTGGTAAGTGTTTTTAAAAGTAATGTGGGTAATTTATTTCCCATGAGTTTTCCTTTTATTGGGTTGGGGCCTTACAATTGTACCTGTGACCTGTCATTCTAATGCTCAAACTATTTAACGTTTACCTAATATTATACATGATGACATGTTTTTCCATGGAATTTGCTATATTAAATGTTTAGATTTAGAAAACAAGTTGCCAATTGTAAGATTTGTCTTTCTGGTTTTGCTACTAGTGCATTAAAATGAAATTGGTAACATTTTACATACCAAACATTAGAGTTTGTTTAAAAATATATAATCCTTTTTTTTAACGATTATTCATCTTTATTTTTCATTGATAATCTAGGTTTTAAGAATCTTTGAGACTAACAGATCTTTTTAAAGACCAGCCTAGGAGTTTTTGTTAGAAATAGTAATTAGTTGAACCAGAAGTTTTTACCGAATTAAATAATATTCGTAGGATGTTAATATTTTTTTAAGTATTGGATGGTATTGAAATTTCATTTAGGTTCGCTGGTTTACATACAGACATACATGCTTGTAGACGTACACACACC